>NC_056744.1:1649502750-1649529834 GCF_019279795.1 Protopterus annectens | reverse complement strand
CAATTTGTAGCATGTTACAGGCCAATTCTCTCAAACCTCAGGAACCTCACATGGCCTCCTGGAAAACACCTGGAGGGGATAAATCGTATCTCCAAACACCCACATCATACTAGGTGATTTCAACTACCCTAATATAGACTGGGAACACTACTCAAGCCCTCAACACTCTCTAACCCAAAGTATTCCTGGAGTTCATAAACTCAAATGCCATGGGAACAACTAGTCACCATCCCTAATAAGAGGAGAGAAAACATACTCTTGATCTCATCATCAATGTAACATGGGATCAAAATGTTCAAACTCCGGAAGTATACCCCTCATTGGTGAGATCAGATCATAAACTAATCTCGCTGGAGGTCCTCTCATCCCGCCTCACCTTCATCTGGAAAACAAAAAAAGACCACAGTGAAAAAACTTCTCAAAAAGCCAATTTCACACTTCTAAAAAACTAGTGTGGTCTCCTTTAAGGCCCTCTGAGCCAGTGGGTAAACATTTACTACTCAAACCGCTGAATCACTTCACAAATGCCTTCTACCAGCACCTACAGGACTGTAATACATGGATCAGTGGGCAATCCCAAACAAAATCTAAGACTCTTCTGTACCAAAGGCAAGCATCCAGTCTGGTGGACCCCAGCCTATAAACAAGCTCTCCACAACAAAAGGAGTGAAGCCACACAAGATAGAGCAAAATCCTTGAAAGGTAAGACACCTTTGATCATTATAAGTAAAAACTAAGAGCTTCTCATACAAATCATCCAAGGCAAATTTTGAGAGAAAATCAAATGCAAGGACTCTAAAGACAATCATAAGGCCTTCTTTAGCTATGTTAGAAACCTAGGAGGAAACTCCCAGATATGCCTACTAGAATTAGTTCAAAATGATGTGAAAATTACTGAACCTACAATACACAAGCCAACATACACATGGCCTGACATAGGTTCAGTGCAAACTTCTCCCCCCAAAAGGAGAGAGATATCTATTCCAGAGGATTGTAGCCCCCAAACATCTCCAACGCTTCCAGGTGAGAACTGCCCATTACTTAAGGCAAAACACAGCATCCATGGGACCGGATGGTGCCCCGGCTGTGTGCTTCTACTCTAACTCAACGAGGAATTAAACCTACAGTTAAGGACAGCTGTTTAATCTTAGCTCCTCACCTCAGGATACTGCAATACCCAAGGAGTGGCGACGGGCCACTGTGGTCCCACTTCAAGGGCATGTGCAGGCCTCCACAGACCCTGAAATTACTCACACTTCCATTAGCTTGACAAGCCTTATCTGCAAAGCCATGGAGAGGATCATAATGGAACTCATAAATAAAGACATAGGGAACTCTTGCAGACTTTGGATCCAACTCCAGTTTGGCTTCTGTCAGCCAAGGCAGATCCTGCCTTCTTAAACTTGGTCATTGACTTTTGATTACAGTCACCAAGGCCAGTTATTGATGAGGGAAAGGCAGTCCATACAGCCTACCCTGACCCAAGCAAAGGCCTTTTGACATTAATACCCCACCCAGGTATCATCTAAAAACTCATCAGCTTGAATGTAAACCCATACATCACAAGATGGGCTGCAAACTGGCTAAGTGACAGAACCCACAAGGTCAGGAGTTGCTGGAGCCATAGTCAGACTCAAAGCCTGTCACAAGTGGTGGTGTCCTACAGGGCTCAGTCCTGGGTCCACTTTGCCCCGGCATCTACATTTTTCTGGAAGTACAAGCAAACACAGGAGGGTTATGGAGCTGACAAAGTTTGCAGATGACTGCAAACTGGGCCTATAGTCGTGAAAAACACATCTGACACAGATATCTTCCAGAAGGCCTCCTCACAGAAAATGGATAACTGGTGCCAGAGCCATGGCCTGAAGTTAAACGCCAAAAAATGCATAGTCATACCCTTTGGGAAAAACAAGGCTACCCTCCCTAGCTACCATAGTATAGGTGGCAATCCACTGAGCAGAGAAGAAGCTCATCAGGGATCTGTGGGACCCAGGTTGACAGTAGCCTCGGCTTGGACACTCATGTTGCTAAAGTAGTTCGGAAAAACCTTTCTATATCGCCCACCTGGGATCAAGTGAAGGGATTCACATCTGGAATCAAGGGGAGGCTCATCGGCCCAATCCTGTACTCATCACTCATTAGACCTATATGATTGAGTACAATGCCCTCAAGCTCGAAATGTATCTGGACTTCAGTGACACCTGCTGCAGCTTGAAAGGCCCCAAAAAGTTCCTCACCAAAAGGATAAAGGGTCTCAAAATATGTCTTATGCCGCCCGCACTGTAGAATCAACCCAGCTCTATTCAGTCTCCATACCGCTTGCTCAGAGGTGACTCAGGCCTGGAGCATATAAGGCCATGTCAAACCCAGATTTGATGAATATGCTTCCACCTCAAAAAATCTAGATCCCCAGAATTGCCAAGGGCGGGAGACTTAAAACCTTGGACACGCAAGGTTATAAATAGAATGTGGCTGGAGGGACAGATTCATCACTCAGAGACTTCCCTATGCTGTGGAACAAAATCCCGTACATGTGAGGCAGAGCACTCATTGGCCTTGTTCAAGAGGAATCTTGACCAATGGCTGGAGATCGCAGATGGTACCCCAGGGATTACTTAGTGTCACTGCTTGACAGAGGCACAGCAAATGATAGGCATAGTTTTTATATCAACTCCAAAGGTGGCTTAAAAGCCATTATTAGAATCCATGGGCTAGGGCTTATAAATGCCCTTCGGGCAGATAGCCTAGTATGAATCCTAAGTGAACCTAACTCCTTCAAGGACATTAGGTGGGCTATGTAAAATGTTTTTGAAAACTTTGGCCACGTGGTTGTCAAATGAGAGACAACCGCTTATCAACTTGGGTCCCCAGGTCCCTAATTACTTCTTTCTGTACTTTAATGGATTACCACCTATGTGGTAATTTGTGGTCATTTTGTTTTTGCCAAAGGGGATGACTATACATTTTTTGGCCGCTTAGCTTGGAGGGGCCATGGCTCTGGGCACCAGTTGGGTCTCCTTTCCTTATGGAGCCCCTTTTTTGAGGATGCTTTGTGTCGGCTGGAGAGTCGCATTTGGTGCGCCTCAGTTTGCAGTCATCCTGCAAACTTTGGTCAGCCACAGTATTCTCCGTCCAAAAGGTTGGCCTGTACTGGGCCGAGAAATATGTGCAAATTTAACAAGAGAGGTTCCAGATTGAGCTCTGTGGGGACGCTACTTGTAAACTGGTTTGGGAGTCTGACATGGCTCCAGCAATTCTAACCATGTGTGTTCTGTCCCTTGATTTGCCAGTTTGGTAAACTCCATTTTAAGTGACATGAGGGGTTTATATTTAAGCTTGGTGAGCTTCTATTTATAATGCCCGAGTGAAAGGGTATCATTGTATCGGCTTTAAGTTATGTATGTCCAGGTAGGCTGTGTGGTAAATCACCTTACTCCTCATATCACACTGGCCTTGGTGACTGTTTCCAAAGAAATCACCCAGGTTTAGATAGACATTATATATTATTCTTGTATCTATTATTTCATTAATAAAATTAGGTTATTTCTGAGTTTTATTATTTTTTATGTTATATTATAAGTTATAATATATAAAAAAATTTTACGCTTTTTAAAGTATAAGTGCATTCTAGTATGTATTTATTTTTGCATATATATATGAAATGTTATATTTTTTTATATTTATTATTTATAATTTTTTATATACATGTAATAAGGAGAGATCCTGTTTATTCATCATTTATTTATATTCAATCCATAAATGCATTTTCAGTATGTGTTCAATACTCTTGCACATATATGAAATGCCGTTGCATTATTCTTCATGTATTTCTTTTAAAAAGCTTGAACCCATTGTAATGGCATAATTGAACCAATTTATTCTTGATTCAGTTTAGATGTGGGGTGTATATATATTGGCTTCTAGGTGTATATGGAATTCATGGTTTGAAAAAGCTTTTACAGGGAAAGCGCTTACTTTATTGAAACGAAACAAGGTGTATTTGTTAAATATCATTAAGTCTTACAAGAGGATTACTGAAGTAATACATGTTTCTATTTCCTTCATGGGGTCTGAATAGACTTTGCATCCAGTAACTTTCTTTAATTGAATGGCTTTTTTGGGTCTGAATAGACCTGCATTCTCATACTTCAGTGCGACTTTGTTTCTTTGGGAGAAATTATCTGCCTTACTTGAACCTGACTGATTTTACTATTACATGATAAATATTAAAGAATAACTCTTTGTCGGAATATGATATCAAACTGAATGAATGAAATGTTGCAGCTAACCCATGCTATGTATGTTGATGGCTGTGTAATATGTACATACATTCTGGGACAGAGATGCAACATGGAATGGTGAAAGCAGGTAAAGTGAGAAATAAGCAGCCGATGAAAGGCACTGTTACTTTGTTTGGTAAATGGAGTTTATCTGATACGGTAATTTCTAGTTCCCCTTGTTTGTGCAACAGGGCTAATTACAGAAAAATTTTGTTACAATAGAAAGGATGCAAAAGCAGTATGAGATAAGTGTCAAACAGGGAATGAAAGATAAATACAATCAGCTTCCCTGGTACCCAGCTTCAAACATTTTTTTTTTTGATAGATCCCTGTTTCAGTTAGAAAGCAACCCCCTGTGGTTTCTGAGTGAGGACTGCATTCAGCTGCAGACAACCTCCGGGACAATGTGGATTACACCAGTATGAGTGCTACTTTGTGCATTTAGTGGGAAGCATTTACCAAGTCGACTTATCATAAAATCAGTAGCTGCATTTATTCCAAAGTACTTAAACAGATTAAACAGGGGGATTAAATAGTCAGACATTTAACTGTTATGCATACCACTGTGGTGCCGTCACCATTACAGGAGGTAGGTGTTTCTATTCATAATAAAAATCATATGCCCTTTTATCATTAAATATAGGTTTTGTGATTCTTTTGGCTGAGCTCCATAGGCACCACAGTGTAGTAGATGTATTATTTCTCATCAGATATCCTAGTGTATAGCAGGACTGTTTATTTTCATATACATGTGCATACAACTGTGGGTAGACTGATACCAAGGGGCTGTTGGAACAAAGTTAAAAATCAAAATATAACAATGGAATAAAACAAGGAACACAATAGGAAGTCATTCAGCTGTAGATGTCACAACCACAACAGTATATATTATAACGGTGTATTAGCATGGATATTAGCAAACAATGGCATGCAAAAATTAGGGGAGATAGGAAGTGTTGAGAATTCAGATGAATGTATGATAAGATTAACAAAATACATGCCATTGTGCATGTTAATAATAATAATAAAGCCATGGGTGGTGCGGTATGGGTGCTAGCAAGTATAACAATATGAAAAGCAGAAATGCTATAGCCTAGCGACATGGCTTTCTGGCATTGCCACACCAATGGAACAACAATCCGCAGTGGTGTTGCTTTGAGAAGAATGTGAGTCAGTGCAGTGTCATCACCTGCACAGTTTGTTATCGTGATGAACTTGCTCCTGGGCTCAACCTTGGTGTCATGTTCTTGGTGCCTTTGGGTAGTACAACGAGCAATGTCAGACCAGCATTTGGTGATGCTACCGAAGGAAGAAAGTTTTAATCGCGGCGGTGCAGCGTAAAGCAGCATAAAATGGCCTCACAGCAAGAGGTTCTCCTCCTTTCTCGATTCTGGACTGGAGTGCCTTCTGTGTGTTGTCGGCATGTCCTCCTCAAGCTGTTCAAGTGTATGCCCAAAGACATGTGCTGCTTGAATGGGTGTGCCTTCACTGATGGTTGGTTGTTATTCTGGCTTATGGCACCATAAAAATCTTAAGTACTGCCAATGAGTAGTGGTTTCGAGATCTTTGGTGGCGCATGCCTAAGCAATGACAAGCAGAAACGCATAATAAAAACTAAAATGAAGGGAGATGATATGTAAGGAGTTGAATACATGATTACAAATGCAGAGTGTATCATAATACTTTCCACATGGACATATTTTGATTTGAGTCCTATCTCTAATTTTGGAGAATAATTGCCCTGATGCTGTGGACGTATACTGTGGTAGACCTTTTACACTAAATCATTCACTTTGGAAGTATTTCTATCGATAAATTCTACTTCTCGGATTAGTTTAAGTTGTCACGTAGTAATATTGTGTACTTCCATTCCCCTCGTGGGTGATGCTGCGCTATTGTTTGTGCTGTGAAAGCCGTTTGCAAATACTTATTACTTTGCCAGTATTTCTCAAGGCTAAAATGTGTTTGGAGAAGTGATTAATGGTATTGAGTAGTTTATCTTTCTCCTTGCATAGATAACGGAAATTTTGGATTCTTGAAGAATAGTAACAGCTTATAATTTATTTGTTATCATGTGATCTAATCCATAACCTAGACACCACATGTATGGCTGTTTTGGGCTGCATCAATTTTATATACGTGACTAATACATTGTACGCGAATGGTCATGGAAGCTGCCACCAGAATGGCACCCCTAACACCAATGTTAGCATGTTTCTGCATCTTGAGGATTCTTTCACTGTCATTTTTTCCTTTCCTGAAAACACTGGGCCTTCTCGAGTATTGTGGACTTTTTTATCCTAAGGCCAGGTGTTCCCAGGTGTCCTGTTTTTTTATTTTAACATAGTTTTGTCCATGATATTTGCTATATAGAATACATTGTATACAACAGTAAGCCGTCAAACCTGTTAAGTTGTATCTGATTAAAAAAAATAAAACATACATTGCTAACCAGTCTGTTACCTTTTACTACATTACACTATAGCTGCTTTTGTTTATTGTATGTATTAGTAGATTATAGAATTTTGATGTTGTACAAAATTTAAAGGAAAAGTATGTCATGCTTTGGAAGTCATTAGAAGAATTAATGATTGACAGTTACTTCTTTATGTAATGGCTCTAGAGCCTTGAAGCCTGGCTATTCATGCACCTGTTTTGTGTAATTGTCAAGGGCCAATAATCTAGAAAGACTTTGCTGTATGTCTGTGCCTTCCAAGTAGTATAATGTTAGTTGCCAAGTAGAAAGCGACAGAAGTGACAAGCATGGAGAAATTATACTTTCAAGGGCATACATTGGGGCAAAAGTTATTGAATAGGCTTAAAAGAAGCAGCATATATTTCACATAAACAGGTATTATTTTTCCTGGAGTAGGCTAAATGGTGAAAACACACACTTTTCCCTCTGACATGTTTTATGTGATGTCACAGACAAGTTGTAGATAATTATAATGAGTAGTTCTTGTGCTGTTTGTTTTGTGAATGTGTGCTCCGTGAACCATCAGGGATGGATATGAGAAGACCTTGGCTCTAGGTATCGAGCAGGGCTGTCAGTAGTCTGTTCAGGAGACTGAGTACAGGGACAAGTGTGTTTGGGGTTATACATATGACATGTTTTATACACCCTGCATTCTTTACACAAGTAATTTGTGAGGGCACTATAGCTGTTGAAAAGGACTGGTGAGTGACATGATAACGAGTATAGTGCACTCTATTATAGGTGGAATGAGGGCTAAACCTAGAGGGACTATGATCTCCTTAGATCTGGATGGCATTACATGAGTTGACGCTTGCCTGACATAGAAGGATGTTATCAGGACTGTGGACACATGATGATCAAAGGTGAGGTTACTGTCAACCAGAGTTTGAAAGTCCATTATCAATGGGTCTATTCCTAGCAGAGTGTTAAGAATGTTATAAATTGTGTTATAAACAATGCAATGTCTGGCAATGGGTTTTTAGCTATGGTTATGGTTCAAGCACTAGTTACTTGGCTGTCATACCCTCGTGATCAATATGTTGGACCTTTGTAGTAACCAGTCAGTGCACCCAACTTTCAGGTATCTGCAGATTTGTTAACCCCAATACACTCTTTATTTGATATGACTCTCACCCAAGTGTTATTACAAAACAGGACATGTCCAAGTGCTGAATGGTGTGGAACACCAGTAACAATGGACCTATTGCTGTAGGTGTATTCATCCAACTTAAACTAATGTGTCTTACACATGAACAAGGTGACTAGCCATCATGTTACATAGGGATTTGTGTGTACATTTTTGTAATTGACTATAATACCTTAGTGAGGCAGTATAGTGAATGCCTTTACCAGCTAGAGGTCGGCAGTGAACACTTTTAGTGCATCATCAATGGCTCAAGTGGACTTGTTAACGTAGTGCACTGGATTGAGCAGCTGTGACCTACCCTTGACAAAAACTAACTGGCATAGGTGAATTGTTTGTATACGATTAGTCCAAATTGTGGGTCTGTAGTTCAATGTGTCTGTTCGTGGTACAGCTTTATGTAGAGGGCTGACCTTTGCTGTACCGAAACCCCTAGGGATGAGGCCTGCCTGGAGGCTGCTGCTGCTGCTGAATAGACATTGTAGTGTGTCTGAGGGATAATTTTTCAAACCATTGAGGACATACCTGGCTCTTATTACAGCTCATTGCTGTAGTGTGTTTATCTTGAAGAGCGCAGTAAGGACAGATCTTAAAAAACACTGGGTATAAGTTGTAGAGGTTTTTTCCTGGGGAGTAAATATTCATGTTCGAGTCAGATGGACTCTGATCTGCTTGTACCTTATTGTTGTAATATCAGTCTGTAGGGTAAAGTTACTGTCCTCTGCTCTGTCTTGCACATGGGTAATTACTGTAGCCAATGAAAAGTTTATGCCAAGGCCTTTCTCCCTGGACTATAAGTTTGAGAGGTATGTCCTCAATAAAAATGGAAATTTCATGTAATTACAAGAAAATAATTGCATTTTATTGCATGTATATTCCTGTACAGCCCAGTCATAGTTTTTGTTTCTAACTCACGAGTAGACTTTCGACAGACATAAGTTACTACACAGACACACACATTCCATTTCAAATCGCTTTTTCATTTATTTTACAAAGTAAACAAGCAAGCAGACCAAAAGTTCCAAAGTGAACTCATAATTTTAATAATTTGACTGTTTTGTAAATGTCATAGCTAGGCACAAATAGTTATTGTTTTATATAGTGTTACAGGTTAATACTGGAACTCTTTAATTTGCAATTATAAGCGAGTCTGATACTTTGTTGCAAAGTGACCCTTTGCCGCTGAATGACAACAATGCAAGACATCTAGCATACTTGTGTGTCAATAACAACATTTCACATCAAAGTATAAGCATATAAATAAATGCCAAAAATGCATCTAAAGTTAAGATGTGCACTCTATGAAAACAGCTTGTTGATATGTATACATTTTACAAATGTACATACATACATACATAAATTTAGGAAACAACAATAAGGACAATCTTGATAGCAAAGTGGTAGTTACAGTTTGACCTCATTTTCAATTCTTATATTGGATCGACTAGCATCTTGCTTCAATTGCACTGCAGCATTTTGTCAAAGAGGTTTCACATGCTTTCAGAACGTGCTATAATTCGCTACTCCATTTACAATTCTCTGTATGTGTCTTGCACCATGCAGCTCCGGTTTTGAGTCAAGAACGTGTAACAGCCAACCCGTTTGCCTGGGTATTGTGCTGAAATGAAGAAGTAAACAAGCAAACAAACAGCTTCATAAATCAATTAGGCTAATAAACTAAATGATTTGGCACATAAGTTTAATTTAATTCACGGTAACTGGTCGACACAGTACACATATAGTTGAGATTGTTCTTAATTATTAAAGTAAACAATTTACTGTTTGTTTAGAGGTACTTTGCTGTGGGTATATGTGTATGTTGGGGGCACCTGACATCTGCCGCAATAAAATGCATAGTAGCACAGTGTGTAAATTGAAACTACACAGTAATTGTTGACATGGAGAGCACGTAGTTCCGAGATGACTGTACCACACTAATGATAGTAAGCAAATGTCTGTGGTCAGTAGTATATAGTTACAAGCATATAATGACAATCTAATGAGATGGATCATAGCAAAGCTGTCAAGAATAAACTCTTGTTTTGTCGGCATATGAATCCTAAATGCAGCATGCGCTTTGTAAGAGACTTTTAGCAATCACTTGAGCAAGAATGGTATCTGAATTACAGACCCTTATGGCAGTGGAGCCATTCATCATATTTCATGTGGACAGGGTGTCCCTCAGAACCAATCCCTCCTTCATGCCCAAGGTGGTATGCAGTGTGGCTCTTAATCAATCCATTCATTTGCCAAACTTCTTTCCTAATTCACAGAACAAAGGGGAACGGATACTGTACTCCTTAGATGCGCAGACAACTAAGATTCTACTTGCACAGGACTAAACCTCTAAGGAAATCAGAACAACTGATAGTGGCATTTGCTGCAGGGACAGAGGGGAAGGCTATTACAAAGCAAAGATTTGTAATGGGATAGGCCATTGGATTCACTTATGCTATAAGCACCATGGAAAACCTATCCCACAGGGGATCAGACATGAAAGAGAAAAGTGGCTGATCACTGCTAAGCCTACCAGTAGGGTGCCGGCAGCAGTGCAGGTAGTTATTTGCCTATTGATAGTGGAGTAATTCCCACCTTCATCACTATACATAGGTTTTATATATAGTTTATTATATGTATTTATTGTAGATTTGTGGAATGGGATAGTCTTACTGGATATATGTACATTTTCAGCAGAGGCCCTTGTAGAGAAGGTACATATTAATAGGTTCATAGGTTCATACTAGGCTATCTGCCCTAGGGCATTTATAAGCCTAGCCAGAGTGTGTTTGGCTTTCGCCACCCATTTTTAATTAATTTTGCTATGCCGTTTTTCTAGGTTAGTATACTGTGCCTCTGTCTAACAGTGACACAGAAGTGATACCAGGGTTAAACCTACAATCTCCCATCCACTCATCAAGGTTCCTCTTGAAGAGAGTCAATGAGGGACTCTGCCTAACCTGGACTGGGATTTTATTGCAGAGTGAAGGGAGCCTCTGGGTTATGAATCTGTCCCTCCAGCATGTCCTATTTATTTCAGTGCTGAGGTTCAAGTCCCTCGAGCATAGCTCGATGGGATTTGGATTTTCTGAGGTGCACCATGTCCATTAATTCCCGATCGGAGATGCCTTTATACGTCAGGGACAGGTCGCTTCTGAACAGGCGGTATGCCACTGAGTAGAGCTGGAGTTTCTTTAACCGGGCAGCATATGGCATCTGAGCCCTTTGATCCTCTTGGTGAGGAACTACTGGGCTCTTTCCAGTTGCTGCAGGTATCTGGTAAGGTACATCCCAAAAGGGGCATTGTACTCAATTATGGGCCTGATGAGGGATGAGTAAAGAGGCACGATGACCTCCACTGATCTAGATGTGAATCCCTTCATGATTAGGTGGGCTATGTAAAATGTTTTTGAAAAACTTTGGCCACGTGGTTGTCAAATGAGAGAGCGCTATCAACTTGGGTCCCCAGGTCTCTAATTACTTCTTCTGTACTTAATGGATTACCACCTATGTGGTAATTTGTGGTCATTTTGTTTTTGCCAAAGGGGATGACTATACCCTTTTTGCCGTTTAGCTTGAGGCCATGGCTCTGGCACCAGTTGTCTCTTTCTATGAGGCCCTTTTAGAGGATGCTTGTGTCGGCTGGAGAGTCGATTTTGGTGCCCAGTTTGCAGTCATCTGCAAACTTGGTCAGCCACAGTACTTCCGTGTTGGCCTGTACCGCCGAGAGATATGTACCAAACAAGAGAGGTTCCAGGATTGAGCCTTGTGGGATGCCACTTGTAACTGGTTTGGAGTCTGACATGGCTCCAGCAATTCTAACCATGTGTGTTCTGTCCTTGAGCCAGTTTGCAACCCATTTAGTGACATAGGGGTTTATATTTAAGCTGGTGAGCTTATTTATAATGCCAGAGTGGGGTATTGTATCGAAGGCTTTTGCGATGTCCAGGTAGGCTGTGTGGACCACCTTACCCTCATCAATGGCCTTGGTGACTGTTTCAAAGAAATCAACCAGGTTTAGATAGACATTATATATTATTCTTGTATTCATTATTTCATTATATTCGGTTATTTCTGAGTTTTATTACTTTTTTAAGTTATATTATGTTATAATATCTAACAAAATTTTAATGCTTTTTAAAGTATAAGTGCATTGTAGTATGTATTTATTTTTGCATATATATATGAAATGTTATATTTTTTTATATTTATTATTTATAATTTTTTATATACATGTAATAAGGAGAGATCCTATCTATTCATCATTTATTTTTATTCAATCCATAAATGTATTTTCAGTATGTGTTCACGACTCTTGCACATATATGAAATGTTGCATTATTCTTGTATGTATGTAATCAGGAGCGATTTTATATATTTATTATTATTATTTTCAAGTGTTTATATATATATATATATATATATATATATATATATATATATATATATAAATTTTTTTTTTCAAGCATATATTTTTTCATATATTTTTTCGAGCATACATACTTTATGTATTTATTTATTTATTTTATACAGTTATATAAGTAACTTTTACAACTGACCATTGAGAAGCATTTTTAGTGTTTTCTAATATATAAGTTACTTTTATAACTGATTACTGATAAGTATTTTCAGTGTATTTTAATATTTAGTCTTATATAACATGTATTTCTTTAAAAGCTTGAACCCATTGCAATGCATAATTGAACCAATTTATTCTTGATTCAGTTTAGATGTGGGTGTATATATATTGGCTTCTAGGTGTATATGGAATTCATGGTTTGAAAAAGCTTTACAGGGAAAGCGCTTACCTTGTTTCGTTTCAATAAAGTATTTGTTAAATAATATTAAGTCTTACAAGAGGATTACTGAAGTAATACATGTTTCATTTCCTTCATGGGGTCTGAATAGACTTTGGTATCCAGTAACTTTCGAATTGAATGGCTTTTTGGGTCTGAATAGACGGCATTCTCATACTAGTGACTTTGTTTTGGAGAAATTATCTGCCTTACTTGAACCTGACTGATTTTTACTATTACATGATAAATATTAAAGAATAACTCTTTGTCGGAATATGGTATCAAACTGAATTAATGAAATGTTGCAGCTAACCCATGCTATGTATGTTGATGGCTGTGTAATATGTAACATACATTCTGGGACAGAGATGCAACATGGAATGGTGAAAGCGTGGTGGGTGAGAAATGATAAGCAGCCAGATGAAAGGCACTGTTACTTGTTTGGTAAATGGAGTTTATCTGAGACAGAATTTCTAGTTCCCCTTGTGTGTGCAACAGGGCTAATTACAGAAAACTTTTGTTACACAGAAAGATGCAAAAAAAGAGTATGAGATAAGTGTCAAACAGGGAATGAATGATAAATACAATCAGCTTCCCAGGTACCCAGCTTCAAACATTTTTTTTTTTTTGATAGATCCCTGTTTCAGTTGAAAGCAACCCCCTGTGGTTTCTGAGTGAGGACTGCATTCAGCTGCAGACAGCCTCCGGGACAATGTGGATTACACCAGTATGAGTGCTACTTTGTGCATTTAGTGGGAGGCATTTACCAAGTCGACTTATCATAAAATCAGTAGCTGCATTTATTCCAAAGTACTTAAACAGATTAAACAGGGGGATTAAATAGTCAGACATTTAACTGTTATGCATACCACTGTGGTGCCGTCACCACAGGAGGTAGGTGTTTCTCTATTCATAATAAAATCATATGCCCTTTTATCATTAAATATAGGTTTTGCATTCTTTTTGGCTGAGCTCCATAGGCACCACAGTGTAGTAGATGTATTATTTCTCATCAGATATCCTAGTGTATAGCAGGACTGTTTATTTTCATATACATGTGCATACAACTGTGGGTAGACTGATACCAAGGGGCTGTTGGAACAAAGTTAAAAAATCAAAATATAACAATGGAATAAAACAAGGAACACAATAGGAAGTCATTCAGCTGTAGATGTCACAACCACAACAGGTGGTTATAACGGTGTATTAGCATGGATATTAGCAAGCAATGGCATGCAAAAATTAGGGGAGATAGGAAATGTTGAGAATTCAGATGAATGTATGATAAGATTAATAAAATACATGCCATTGTGCATGTTAATAATAATATTAAAGCCATGGGGTGGTGTGGTATGGTGCTAGCAAGTATAACAATATGAAAACCAGAATGCTATAGCTAGCGATGGCTTTCTGGCATTTGCCACCCAATGGAACAGTTCCGAGTGGTGTTGCTTTGAGAATAATCTGAGTCAGTAGTGTCATCACCTGCACAGTTTGTTATCGTGATGAACTTGCCTCCTGCTCAACCTTGGTGTCATGTTCTTGTGCTCTTGGGTAGTACAACGATAATGTCAGACCAGCATTTGGTGATGCTACTGAAGGAAGAAAAGCGACGGTGGTGCAGCGGTAGCATAGTGGCCTCACAGCAAGAGTTTCTCCTTTTCGATTCTGGACTGGAGTGCCTTCTGTGTGTTGTCGGCATGTCCTCCGCGTGTTCAAGTGGCATTCCAAAGACATGCTTGAATGGGTGTGCCTTCACTGATGGTTGGTTGTTGGGCTGGCGACATGGCACCATAAAAATCTACTGCCAATGAGTAGTGGTTTCGGAGATCTTTGGTGGCGATGCCTAAGCAATGACAAGCAGAAACGACAATAAAAACTAAATGAAGGGAGATGATATGTGAGGGAGTTGACATGATTACAAATGCAGAGGTATCATAATACTTTCCACATGGACATATTTCTTCATTTGAGTCCGTCCTAATTTTGGAGAATAATTGCTCCGTGATGCTGTGACGTATACTGTGGTAGACCTTTTACACTAAATCATTCACTTTGGAAGTATTTCGATAAATTCTACTTCGATTAGTTTAAGTTGTCACGTAGTAATATTGTGTACTTCATTCCCCCTCGGTGATGTTATTGTTTGTGCTGTGAAAGTTTACATACTTGGCTACTTTGCCAGTATTTCTCTTCAAATGTCTTTGGAGAAGATTAATGGTATTGAGTAGTTTATCTTTCTCCTTTGCATAGATAACGGGAAATTCTTGGATTCTTGAAGAATAGTAACAGTTTATAATTTATTTGTTAGCATGACTAATCGACGACACCACATGTATGGCTGTTTTGTAGCGTATCAATTTTATATGGACTAATACATTGTACGTGAATGGTCAAGGGGAAGCTGCCACCAGAATGGCACCTAACACCAATGTTAGTATGTTTCTGCATCTTGAGGATTCTTCACTGTCATTTTTTCCTTTCCTGAAAACACTGGGCCTTCGAGCATTGTGGACTTTTTTATCCTGGGCGTTGTGTTCCCAGGTGTCCTGTTTTTTTTATTTTAACATAGTTTTGTCCATGATATTTGCTATATAGAATACATTGTATACAACAGTGTCAAAACTGTTAAGTTGTATCTGATTAAAAAAAATAAAACATACATTGCTAACCAGTCTGTTACCTTTTACTACATTACACTATAGCTGCTTTTGTTTATTGTATGTATTAGTAGATTATAGAATTTTGATGTTGCACAAAATTTAAAGGAAAAGTATGTCATGCTTTTGGAAGTCATTAGAAGAATTAATGATTGACAGTTACCAGTGTAATGGCTCTAGAGCCTTTTGAAGCCTGGCTATTCATGCACCTGTTTTTGTAATTGTCAAGGGCCAATAACTAGAAAGACTTTGCTGTATGTCTGTGCCTTCCAAGTAGTATACGTTGCTGCTGCGCAGAAAGGACAGAAGTGACAAGCATGGGAGAAATTATACTTTCGCATACATTGGGGCAAAAGTTATTGGAATAGGCTTAAAGAAGCAGTATATTTCACATAAACAGGTATTATTTTTCCTGGAGTAGGCTAAATGGTGAAACACACACTTCTTCCTCTGACATGTTTTGCGTATGTCACAGACAAGTTGTAGATAATTATAATGAGTAGTTCTTGTGCTGTTTGTTTTGTGAATGTGTACCATAACCATCAGGGATGGATATGAGAAGACCTTGGCGCCTAGGTATCGATAGGCTGTCAGTAGTCTGTAGGAGACAGAGTACAGGGATAAGTGTGTTTGGGGTTATACACATGACATGTTTTATACACCATGCATTCTTTACACAAGTAATAGGTGTGGGCACTATAGCTGTTGAAAAGGACCGGTGAGTGACATGATAACGAGTATAGTGTACTCGATTATAGGTGGAATGAGGGCTAAACCTAGAGGGACTATGATCTCCTTAGATCTGGATGGCATTACATAAGTTGACGCTTGCCTGACATAGAAGGATGTTATCAGGACTGTGGACACATGGTGATCAAAGGTGAGGTTACTGTCAACCAGAGTTCGAAAGTCCATTATCAATGGGTCTATTCCTAGCAGAGTGTTAAGAATGTTATAGATTGTGTTATAAACAATGCAATGTCTGGCAATGGGTTTTTAGCTATGGTTATGGTTCAAGCACTAGTTACTTGGCTGTCATACCCTCGTGATCAATATGTTGACCTTTGTAGTAACCAGTCAGTGCACCCAACTTTTAGGTATCTGCAGATTTGTTAACCCCAATACACTCTTTATTTGATATGACTTCACCCAAGTGTTATTACAAACAGGACATGTCCAAGTGCTGAATGGTGTGGAACACCAGTAACAATGGACCTATTGCTGTAGGTGTATTCATCCAACGAAACTACGTGTCTTACACATGAACAAGGTGACTATCCATCATGTTACATAGGGATTTGTGTGTACATTTTTGTAATTGACTATAATACCTTAGTGAGGCAGTATAGTGAATGCCTTTACCAGCTAGAGGTCGGCAGTGAACACTTTTAGTGCATCATCAATGGCTCAAGTGGACTTGTTAACGTAGTGCACTGGATTGAGCAGCTGTGACCTACCCTTGACAAAACCTAACTGGGATAGGTGCATTGTTTGTAAACGATTAGTCCAAATTGTGGGTCTGTAGTTCAATGTGTCTGTTCGTGGTACAGCTTTATGTAGAGGGCTGACCTTTGCTGTACCGAAATCCCTAGGGATGAGGCCTGCCTGGAGGCTGCTGCTGCTGCTGAATAGACATTGTAGTGTGTCTGAGGGATAATTTTTCAAACCATTCAGGACATACCCCGGGCTCTTATAACAGCTCATTGCTGTAGTGTGTTTATCTTGGAAGAGCACAGTAAGGACACATCTTAAAAAACACTGGGTATAAGTTGTAGAGGTTTTTTCCTGGGGAGTAAATATTCATGTTCGAGTCAGACGGACTCTGTTCTGCTTGTACCTTATTGTTGTAATATCAGTCTGTAGGGTAAAGTTACTGTCCTCTGCTCTGTCTTGCACATGGGTAACTACTGTAGCCAATGAAAAGTTTATGCCAAGGCCTTTCTCCCTGGACTATAAGTTTGAGAGGTATGTCCTCAATAAAAATGGAAATTTCATGTAATTACAAGAAAATAATTGCATTTTATTGCATGTATATTCCTGTACAGCCCAGTCATAGTTTTTGTTTCTAACTCACGAGTAGACTTTCGACAGACATAAGTTACTACACAGACACACACATTCCATTTCAAATCGCTTTTTCATTTATTTTACAAAGTAAACAAGCAAGCAGACCAAAAGTTCCAAAGTGAACTCATAATTTTAATAATTTGACTGTTTTGTAAATGTCATAGCTAGGCACAAATAGTTATTGTTTTATATAGTGTTACAGGTTAATACTGGAACTCTTTAATTTGCAATTATAAGCGAGTCTGATACTTTGTTGCAAAGTGACCCTTTGCCGCTGAATGACAACAATGCAAGACATCTAGCATACTTGTGTGTCAAAAAAACAACATTTCACATCAAAGTATAAGAATATAAATAAATGAAAAAATGCATCTAAAGTTAAGATGTGCACTCTATGAAAACAGCTTGTTGATATGTATACATTTTACAAATGTACATACATACATACATAAATTTAGGAAACAACAATAAGGACAATCTTGATAGCAAAGTGGTAGTTACAGTTTGACCTCATTTTCAATTCTTATATTGGATCGACTAGCATCTTGCTTCAATTGCACTGCAGCATTTTGTCAAAGAGGTTTCACATGCTTTCAGAACGTGCTATAATTCGCTACTCCATTTACAATTCTCTGTATGTGTCTTGCACCATGCAGCTCCGGTTTTGAATCAAGAACGTGTAACAGCCAACCAGTTTGCCTGGGTATTGTGCTGAAATGAAGAAGTAAACAAGCAAACAAACAGCTTCATAAATCAATTAGGCTAATAAACTAAATGATTTGGCACATAAGTTTAATTTAATTCACGGTAACTGGTAGACACAGTACACATATAGTTGAGATTGTTCTTAATTATTAAAGTAAACAATTTACTGTTTGTTTAGAGGTACTTTGCTGTGGGTGTATGTGTATGTTGGGGGCACCTGATATCTGCCGCAATAAAATGCATAGTAGCACAGTGTGTAAATTGAAACTACACAGTAATTGTTGACATGGAGAGCACGTGTAGTTCCGAGATGACTGTACCACACTAATGATAGTAAGCAAATGTCTGTGGTCAGTAGTATATAGTTACAAGCACATAATGACAATCTAATGAGATGGATCATAGCAAAGCTGTCAAGAATAAACTCCTTTTGTCGGCATATGAATCCTAAATGCAGCATGCGCCTTTGTAAGAGACTTTTAGCAATCACTTGAGCAAGAATGGTATCTGAATTACAGACCCTTATGGCAGTGGAGCCTTTCATCATATTTCATGTGGACAGGGTGTCCCTCAGAACCAATCCCTCTCCTTCATGCCCAAGGTGGTATGCAGTGTGGCGCTTAATCAGTCCATTCATTTGCCAAACTTCTTTCCTAATTCACAGAACAAAGGGGAACGGATACTGTACTCCTTAGATGTGCGCAGACAACTAAGATTCTACTTGCACAGGACTAAACCTCTAAGGAAATCAGAACAACTGATAGTGGCATTTGCTGCAGGGACAGAGGGGAAGGCTATTACAAAGCAAAGCATTTGTAATGGGATAGGCCATTGGATTCATTTATGCTATAAGCACCATGGAAAACCTATCCCACAGGGGATCAGACCCCAGTCAAGCAGGGCTGCATCTACCTCTACAGCCTTTATCAGAGGCATCCCTAGCAGGGTAACCTAGAAGCTGCTACCTGGAGTTCTGTACATAATTTCACCAGGCATTACTATTTTCCAATTTATCTAAATCCAGAGCTGCCTTTGCCACTGCAGTCTTGCAGGGCCTTATAGCTGGTCCTAATACTATCTAAATTCCTACTCCCATCCTTAGCTTTTGGATTCGACCCAAAGGTGATGACTGGAACAGTGAAAGACGAAGAACATAGTACAGTTGTGTACACTTACCATAAATGTAGATGTTTGAGTGTATTCACTGTTGCAGTCCTGGCTACCCTCCCTACAGCACCCTCACGTCTTTTGGCTATACCTCTACTCTCCTTTGCTATGCTTAAAAACGTTTTGGTGTATTTGCTAGTTTGTTGTAGGTATAACGTTGTGTATATATATATATATATATATATATATATATATATATATATATATAAAAAAATATATATATATATATATATATATATATATATATATATATATATATATATATATATATATATATATATATATATATATAGTTAATTGCTTCCCATTAGGGGGCACCTGACATCTGGGGCAAGAAAAACTGATGTAATGGCGTTGGCTGCATGTTTTATACCCATTACGACCTGACATCACACAAGAAGAGACACCAGCCGACACAGGACACAACAATTTGCTTATGAGGCCGACTGAAGGCTAATGGAAGCAAATTCCCCAAATGTGATGACTGCAACAGTGAATGTACTCGAACATCTACATTTATAGTAAGTGTACACAACTGTACTTTCTGTGGTGTTTTTGCCTCTGAGGTCTGCTTTGTTTGTGTTTGTTTTTGTTGAGAACCTCAACATATATGCGCCTGTGTAGCACAGTTGTGGTTGGTGTTTGAGGTGTAGTGATTATGTTAACAACCTTCACAGTGCACAATATACTGGCTTGTGGGGCAGAGAGCATAGACTGTAGCATTCTTTATGTATGGGTATGTAGTTACTGTAGTATGACTCACACTTTTAATACTCTTTTCCAGTGTCATCTGACAAATTGAAAAAAAAATATTGTATTTGTAAAATTAGCAGTAAAATGACAGTGACACCAATGTTATTAGAAGCAGCTATACTGTCACATTAGTGAAAATACCTCCTGTATGCCGGTTGTATGACTGTATGTATGTATATGTGTATATATCCAGCAATATACCCCACAGATAGGCATGTGTATGTCTGTATACATGTACAAATTCAGAGACAGGTATGTGTGTGTGTGTGTGTGTGTGTGCATAAATCCACACACAGGCACACATATATATATTAATATATATATATTAATATTAATTATATTTAATTTACAGGGGTGTGGGCACAGCCCTCACATGGGGGGATATGTAGTAGAAAGTGTGTTGGTTAGATGGTGTTGTAAGTGTCCAGGATGTTATTAATTTGTGAAAAGTAGTTTTCAGTGTTATGAAGCACACTTTCAATGTTCAAAGATTTCAATGTACTGGGTTTTCAATGTTTTGAATTATCGATGTTCTGGTGTCAGTGTTATGAAATTCAATGTTATGAACATGGCTCACTATCGAGTCACCTACGACTAGTGTGTTGGGCATGCTGTTTGCCTTAGGTGCTTTGGTTGACTGGCAGACTGTTCAGGAGAGTTATGTATCCATGATTAGTGTTGTGTTGTGGTGATCAAGTGTGTTTCTGCCTTGGAGGTCTCAGCTGTTTGGATAGGTTTTTATTGAGAGCCTCCGCGAAGATGGATGTGTGGTTTGTGTTTGTTTCTGAAGGCAGTGCTGGTGTGTGTTCTGGAGGGCTATGTGTTCCATGTGGTGTGGTGTGGTGCAAGTGTTGACCTTCTCCTTGTGACCAGCTATTCTGATCTTGCCTGGAGAGTGCGTGGCTTCCAATTTGGATATATAATTGATTCACTTATCACTCACAAGTCTGAGTATTGGGAGGAAAGAGGAGAGGGTTGTCAGTATACAAAACCTCACCTTTAACACCCAAATTGTCACTGTGGTCAAGAAGGTCCTTCTATGTGGCACATGTCATTACTAAGGGTTTTACATCCAGGAAGAAGGAGGTGATTGTTTGCCTCTACTCTTCCCTCATTAGGCCAGTCATTAAGTACAATGCCCCATTTGGCATGTACCTCACTAGATAGCTGCAACAACTGGAGACGCTGCAAAAGTAACTCACAAAGAGGATCCTAGCCCTTAAATACTTGTCCTATATTGGCCAGACTCAAAAGACTAGAAACTATTCTCTGTCTCATATTGCCTACTTACAGGCAATCTCTGCTTGATTTACAAATCCATGTCTAACCCAGCAGCAGGCTCTGTTAGAAATGTTACATCTAAAGAAATCCCAGTCCTTCCACACCATAAGCTCCAGAGAACTCAACCTCATAACCACAATCAACAGAACATGCTGGAGGGACATAACCCATGCACTGTAATAGGCTTCCCATACATGTTAAACAGAGCACCTCACTGGCCCTCTTCAAGAGAAATCTTGACGAGTGGATGTGAAATAGAAAATTCATACTGGGGATTATTCCAGGGGCTCTACTTGACAGAGGCACTGGGAACTCGGGACGGGTGGCACAATGCCAGGTTAATTCTATGGGCTAGGCTTGTAAATGCTCCAGGGCTATTAGCCTAGCCCAAGTTCACCAGGTTAATAGGGGAAAGCAAAGGGGAAATGTCCTTTATATATATATATATATATATATATATATATATATATATATATATATATATATATATATATAGATACATAAACAGAGTGAGATAGACATAAAGCACATATTGAGACACACACATGAATACTTGTGGGAAATATTACTATATCAGCAACTGGGAAAGTAGACTGATGAGCACACAATCTGAGACACAGCAGGCAGGGGCCCCATAGAGAAAACCAACAGAATTACAGTAGACTAGTAACCTTTCAGCACACTTGTAAAGCAGGAATGTGCACTGCATATAAATAAAAAGACATGCATTATGAGATATGTAGAATATATAAAGAAGGTATAGATATTCATGAATGCTTGAATTTCAAACGTGTCAGTGAAACAGGTAAAGGGAATTTTATTATAACCACAAGAACGCAAAGACAGATTGTTACATACATACATACATATATATGCACATGCATACAGAAAAAGTGACTACAACCAGTCAAGGTATAGGATGACCAAGGGCATGAGACTTTGGTCAAAGCATGACATTTTTAATGTGTTATAAAAAATGCATCGTGGTAGTATGATAGTAGTGGTAATAAAAAGTATATGAGAAAAAGCATATACTGCATTTGTCTGAGCTGTGAAACGCTGAAGAGTGTAAACTAGCTGCACTTCAGTCAAGCCTTCAACAAGCTTGTAGGTGTACAAGCTCAAAACATTGAAGCACAGTAAGTGGTAGAAACAAAGTGAAAAAAGGAAAACCATGGTAATGCAATTTGTATACTGGAAATAGTGATGCTATGATGTCTGAAGGATAACATACAGCAAGAGCTAATGAAGAAAAAAAAAGTACAACCGTGCTTAGACTGCATTTCAAAGATGCCTGTCATTGTTGGGTGATACACAGGGGATAGATACTGGACAGTTTTTATTGCAAGCATAACCGGCCAAAGCAATATTGTGCTGTAAAATGAGGAAAAATGTCTTTGATTATAAAAGTGCAGATAGTTGAATGCAGGCAACACCAACAGCAAGCCACGAGTCAAATAACTGCCTGTGCACGAAAAAAGATTTGTAGTAACAAACAGGAAACAGAAATACTACTGCCTAGGCCTGAATAATTACTAGACTTAGTTTATCAAAACAAGTACATAGTAAAGTACATAGCAATTCAGTGCTAAACAGGCAACATTTCTGAGTGTGACAAGACAGGTTATCTAGCTGAGTGAAATGCAGTGATTTCAGCTAACCTAATTGCCATAGATGGGGGAAGGTAAACAGAAAAGGACATACTTGAAATGTAACCTTTTCACACTTCCTCTAAGAAAGCCAGCCCTGCTGAGAGTTTGTGTAATCTGACCTGCAGTATGGTAAGAAGGCAGTTTGAAAACCTTGCCTCTGGGTGATCATGTGACTTAAACAGTGCTAAAATGTAAACAAACTGCTCAAGCTAAAAAGAACGGCATAGTGCCCCTTTAACATAGCGAGACAGTGTTTTAAAGAGACTTATACTAATGGAAAATATCCGGGCGACCGGACCTTTTTCCATTAGTTTAAGTCGATTTACAACGTGCACGCTGGCCAATCAGCGTGCACGTTTTGGAATATTAATGGAGGGGGGGGGGTCATGGTATAATACCACACATATTCTACTTCCTGTACTGTGAAAATGAAACTAAGATTCTTGATGCGATGATTGTGGCGTGCTGTAGGCTTTTTGTAAACCATGGTTTAATTGTTCTGTTTGCTTAAATTCCCAGTGATTCTGGATTGTGGAAAGAAATTTTTTTACAAAGAGTAGCACAGTGAATTGACTGCCAATATAGTTTGCAGATCTCAGAGACTGAAATTGGGATACTCAAGGCAGGAAACAGACAGCAGAGAGAAAGTAGAGATGCAGAATCTGCATACTACAAACGGGAACACACAGCAATGCTGTGGGGAGCACAGACGTAGACTGGAGCTGTTTTGCAAGGAGGATGAGGCCTTTGTGTGTGTCCTGTGTGTTCCTGGACATTCCAGCCACAGTTTTGTGTTTCTGCATGAGGCAGTCAGTGTGTATAAGGTAAGGGGCACTGCATGATAACTATCATTAAATAACAGGTTTCGCCTGTATGGAATGTGTAACTTTATTTATTGTTTGTCACTGGATGTATTGCTTGCATAATGATTTCTTCCAAAAAATACATTTTCTATACAACTGAGGGCATAGATTGTGTGAGCCTTTACTGCTGTGTTGTTTCATTGTGGTGAGTTAAGTTCTCTTGACCTGTACAAACAAATATGGTTGAGAGAAAACACAGTTCCCTTTTCCAAAATAATGTAATTTCATGAATGAAAAATATGAGAACGTTTCATTTTCTCTTATTGGTAAGACACTATATCTCCACAGTTCCAGTAGCAGCAGAAATTCTTCGATGAAGCTTCACTTCTGAGCAAAGTTTCTTGTCCCACACATGACATAAGCTTTCTGGGCAGTGAGACATTTAGGATCCTAAAGCTTTATCATGCTTATTAGAATAATACATACATAAAAGTAATGAGATAATTTACCTAGATATTAACCCTTAGACTTCCAGTATGTTAATCTCTGCAGCATTCAAGCACTGAATTGCTTCAGAAAAGCATAACATAAATCTGAAAATGAATAAATCACAGTAAGCTATTCCTGGATAGTAACATTAATAAAATAATGTCTTGAGCATTAAGACACATTGTCCCAGGAAATGGATCCATTGAAAATACAGGGGTAGGTTGAGTGCTGTAGGAGTCATTGCTGGGGCTGGTCATTTTAAGTGTCTATAAGGCTGACTTAAGTAGGACTGGAGGAAAAGTTTGCCTTTCTGTTAAGTAACATTGCTCTGTTGACCCTTCCTGTTCCTCACTTCTAAGATATTACTGCAGAGTTGCTAGTACTATTTCAGGTAAATTCATGCTGTTAGATAGAAACCAAATTGACTTATTATCTCAGTTAGTGACTGCACTTTCTTTACCCGCGGTGGTGGTGCTGCGGTAGTGTTGTCGCTTCACAGTAAGACAGTGTCCGGTTCGATTCTCAGCTAGAGCATCTTCTGCGTGGAGACATGCGTGAATGGGCATACCTTCGTTGAAGGTTGTGCATCAGGGCTGGTAACTCGGCAAGTAAAAATCAACTACCAGTCATTAGCGGACCGGAGTTCCGCTGTGATGACCCCTAACTGGGAAAAGCCGAAAGACACAACAACAACAAAAAGTGACTGCACTTTCTTTGATCATTAGTATAGTTTTTATGTTTTTATGGACTGCTGCAGTTACAGCTCCCACAGCAGTGCACTGGAGAGCATTGGATTATGCTATTTTATACTGGAATTCCTGTTTGTGCTGACTGGTCTACAGTTACTGCTTTGTAACTGTCCACTTTACATTTTGTTGATATTTTTGGTCCATGTGGAGCTTATTGGTTAAGTCCCTTTATTTATGATCATATCTCCAGTGTTTCAGTAGCAGCAGCTCTCTCTCTCTCTCTCCAGTCTTGGATGTTGGGGGTCCTTACTGACCTCTGCATACCTAACCCAAAACCCTTTTGTTGCTTGAAAGATGATAGAGGAGATTGAAGCATTTTAGCACAGCAACATACTCTCAGCCATAGAGATTTTTATTTATTGCCCTACCCACGTCTGTGCCTCAATACCTGATGTGCAGTGACTTAAGGCCATTACAGTTGAGTGGTGCATGCCCCAGTATTTTGTAAGCCTGTAACTTCTTCTTCTTTCGGCTTTTTCCTGGTTAGGGGTTGCCACAGTGGATCATCTGTGTGCTCATGATTGGCAGTAGAGTTTTACGGTGTCGAGTTGCCAGCCCAGCCCCTAACCTTCCACAGAAGGCACACACACGCACACACCCAAACCTATTGTTTGAAATGTCTGAAGTTATTGCTCTATAGTTCCTCCACCTAGATCCATTGGGTTAGACTGTTACTCTCGTCTGCTTTTGGTAGAGACCAAATTAACCTGTTATGTCAGCTATTGATTAAAACTGATCTTGCATTTTGTGATTGTTTTTGCATTTGCTGGTAATGATTGGTTTATATATATATATATATATATATATATATATATATATATATATATATGGTAATGATTGGTTTATATATATATATATATATATATATATATATATATATATATATGGTAATGATTGGTTTATATATATATATATATATATATATATATATATATATATATATATATATATATGGTAATGATTGGTTATATATATATATATATATATATATATATATATATATATATATATATATGGTAATGATTTTGGTTTATATATATATATATATATATATATATATATATATATATATATATATATGGTAATGATTGGTTTTTATATATATATATATATATATATATATATATATATATATATATATATATATGGTAATGATTGGTTTTTATATATATATATATATATATATATATCTTGCAGAATTCAAACTTGTTGCTGTACTTGTAACTACTAAGAATGTACGATTTTAAATCATCACTTATTGATCACCTTACTTTTTATACATATTGCTGTCAGTTTTACATGTTTAGTACTTGTGTTATTGCTAATACTTACTTATGTCCAGAGTCATACTTGTAAGTGTTATTGCTAATACTTACTTATGTCCAGAGTCATACTTGTGTTATTGCTAATACTTATGTCCAGGGTCATACTTGTGTTATTGCTAATACTTAGTTATGTCCAGAGTCATACTTGCGTTATTGCTAATACTTATGTCCAGAGTCATACTTGTGTTATTGCTAATACTTATGTCCAGAGTCAACAGTAGTCACCCCATCATGTTTTTATAACTTTTAACCACATCCCAAGTAGCATTTTATGCATTCTGAAATTATTTTTTATGGGCATGAGCACAAAATATGTGCTGTTTTTATTTAACACCTGCAGCTGTACTGGGATTTGAACTGTTGTGTTGTTTTATAAGGTATTTTAGAATGTCATTGTTTCGAGTATTATCTTAGTGTGTGTCCAAAGATATAGTGAAAAGTATCTAAAGAGCAATAGTGTTTCTTTTCAAAAGTGCAAGATTCTGTTCTCATTAGTACTGACTGTAAATAAGCCAAATTCATTTTCAAGGAATTTTATTAAGTCGTGTGGGTTAGTTTGAATGAATTAATATGCAAGTTAATATCTGAGGCAGTCATTTAATACCAAAGAAAAGTGTTTTGTAGGTGAATTCCATGTTTTACACCCTCTAAAAAGTACAAATATATTGATGTGTAGGAGATGCTGTTTCAAAATGATTAAATCAGTTTAATGAAAAACAAAGTAACAACTAACTTGAAAT
>NC_056744.1:1649443255-1649502250 GCF_019279795.1 Protopterus annectens | reverse complement strand
TACCATTTTATTTTTTTAGCTGCCTGTACCACTAATGCCGTCTTCGGGACTTTCCCATTTCCTCCATTATGGTGCGATCTTGGAGTTGGTATATTTAAGCAGGGGGTGTGTGGTTTTTGTGTTGAATTTTTTATTTTGTGGAGCAGCGACCTTTCAAGTTTGATGAAAGTGCGTTCACTCTTTTCATCGTTCGATAACGTAACATAGACCCTGCTAAAACACATAATATGCTGAACCTGTTTATGGTGTTAAGGCAGTAGTTAGAATTGTCTTTACGCACAAGACATTGTTTCACAGTGTACAAACTCTGTAATGTTTTTGATAAACTGATAAGTCAACAATAAGTCATATGAGGGGGTCGTAGTGGATGGTACCAATTGCGGCACATTCAGGGGCTTTGTGATGAATTACCTTATGGGCGAATATGTTACAATTCCTAGGCTTGTGGTAATATGTGCTTTGCATGTACCCGAGTGCTTTTGCTTATAAAATTGGCATTTATTTATTTATTCATGACTCGTTTAATAAACATTTTCTTGATATCATATTTTGACATAGTCTCTCCATCATAAGCTATGCATTTTTTGATGTATACATGATTACTGCTATACTCATACGATTGTCAAAAGAAATTACCATTTTCTTGGGTATACGTCAACATATCAGATACTTTATGTGCTGTAGGTTCAAGAAATGAAAGATTTTTGTGCAAGTCAGACAGCTGTAAATATTTGTGTTTAACGTTGGATCACATTTGCAGTACCATAAGCTATTTGGGCTGTATCCTGGCCAGGATATGGCTACCACTCAGCTTTCAAAGCTTCTGGGCACCTTCCATGCACCATAACTACTAAGGTGTTAAGCAGAGCCACATAAAAAGTCAGTTTGGGTGCCAAAACGGTCTAGAGCTTTTTGACTCCAAAGTGTGCTCCCTCTCTCTCTGTGGGCTTCTTGTTAATAACTCAGCTAGCAATCCTTCAGTGTTGGTTTTCTGAAGAAGAATTGTGTTTTTTATGTGACGTTAATAGTTTTATGCCAGGAAATGTACTTTTTTATGACTATACAAGTCAGACTGCCAACTAGTCATGAGTGGAGTCCCACAGGGTTTGGTCCTGGGTCCTCTCCTGTTTGTATCTACTTCTCTGAAGTCCAGGCCAACACGAAGGGACTCTGGCTGACAAAGTTTGCAGACAATTGCAAGTTGGGAGCTATTATTAACTCCCCAAGTGATGTTGACATCCTACAGAATGGCCTCTCTGAGCCCAACGACTGGTGTCAGAACCATGGCCTTAAGCTTAATGCCAAAAAATTTGTTGTCATCCCCTTTGGGGAAAAACCCAGTTCACATGAATTACCATATTGATGGTAGTCCACTGAACACACAAAACATTATAAGTGGTCTGGGAACACAGGTTGACAGCAGCCTCTCTTAACCACCACATTGCCACTGTGGTCATAAAGTCCTTCTATGTGGCACATCTCATAACGAAGGGTTTGCATCCAGGAAGAAAGAGGTCATTGTGTCCCTTTACTCTTCCCTCATTAGGCCGGTCATCGAGTACAATGACCCATTTGGCATGTACCTCACTAGACACCTGCAACAACTGGAGAGGCTGCAAAGGTACCTCACAAAAAGGATCCTAGGTCCTAAACACTTGTCCTATATGGACAGACTCAAAAAAGTCCAACTGTTCTCTGTCTCATATTGCCTACTTAGAGGCGATCTCTGCTTGACTTAGAAAGCCACGTCTGACGCAGCTCTGTTAGAAATGCTACATCTAAAGAAATCCCAATCCCTCCACACCACATCCTCCAGAGACCTCAACCTCATTACCACAATCAATAGAACGTACTGGAGGGACAGGTTCATAACCCAGAGACTGCCCATGCTATGGAATAGACTTCTCATACATGTCAAGCAGAGCAACTCACTGACCCTCTTCAAGAGAAATCTTGATGAATGGATGGGAAATAGAAAATTCACCCCAGGGATTCACTCCAGTGGCTCTACTCGACAGAGGCACTGGGAACTAAGGTCGGGTGGCACAATGTCAGGGTAATCCTGTGGGCTAGGCTTGTAAAGGCCCCAGGGCCATTAGCTTAGTACACATCTATGAACCTATGAACCATCCATGGTAGGATAGTTTCTCTCTATGAATACTTGAGTGAAAAAAACTGCATAAAATATGTTTTTTTTTTACTACTTTTTTGTACATGTTCATGTAGAATTAGTGTGTTGGGGCAGAACATTCTGTTTTTGGAGACTGTCTTGTTTTTACCTCAAAATGAGTATTTTCATATCTGAAGCATTACTGACTCATGGGTTATGCTACTTCTCTTCAAGACTTCCTTTTGGGCTGGACCATAGAGTAGCTTCTGGTTTCCTCAGTCTTGCCTTCACCCATCCTCAAAAAGGAAAAATTGCTAGGGAGACTTTGGGTTTCAGGTTGCCTCCATTACTGTCTCAGCCACCAATGAGTGACTCTGCTCTGGTCAGACTTTGTTCCTTGGACTGGTCATAGATGTCTGTATGTCCCTGTGGTGTAGCTCCTTAGGAAGCCACTAAGGAATTGGGAGTTGGATATCTCCTCTACAGTTGTAGGAGTGTCCTGTCTGGGCAGGGGAGAACCATTCTTGTCAGTTTTGGAGGAAGGAGCAAGTGAAAGTTTACTGAATGAATTATGTTTCCAATCAACATTCTTGATGGTTATGTGGATTAATTCTGTTTTGTTTTGCATTTGTAGGACAAGCTGAAAATTGCTTTAGCATCTTTGGAGTCCAAAGTGCATGATCTTGCATATTTGCAAAACAAGCAAAAGAAAGAACTTGATGACATATGGGTAAGTAAAATTTGATTAGTTCTAAATGCTTGCATTAAAACAATTACAGACGTGCAAAGGCATCTTTGAATGCCTTTTTTTTGTTTGCCTCATGTTATTTTTAAAATAATTGTTGTGCCTTTTGAATTTTGCTGGTTTAAGGTGAACAGAGTTTGTGAGAAGCCTGTTATCTGTCCTCAGGCATTTTCTCATAAGATCTGGGCAGTGATGTAGTAGGTTGGATCTGTTCTTAGAACATTTAAGGATTCAGGAGAGGATGTAGTTATTTCTCATTCAGTGCATCAGAGGAATTGCATAAGGTTTATATAATCCTTTTTTATGTTTGATTCATTTGTTTCTGCCTCATTTGTACATGGCAGAAAAAAAATCATACTTTTCTGAACTGTGTAGTTCATAGTTTACCCATAGACCTGCCATATTGTGTTAAAAATATTCAGGGCCACTATCTACAAAATACGCTTCTTACCTTTGCAAAATAGTGTATTGTACAATTCTGACTAATTTTGGCTCCATGTCTGTGTACTGTAAGAGTTAACAGGGATAGATAGCTTAGGGACATAGTACCTAAACCCTCTTGTGACTGTCTTAGTACTGTGTATAAATTAGTACAGAGTGTAGCTGATACCAGTTTGTGTGACGGCCACAAATGAAGTAAGATGCAGTTATAAACTGGCAGGATGAAAGTGTTGTATACAAAGCAGAGCAGGCTTTTACAACGTATGTTACAAATTGTTTGAAGGGGTATAGATGGAGAACAAAACTTTACTGTCTAGAGACAATTACAATTATGGCCTTTTTGGACATATATTTTGGTAACTACACTAATCTGTATTTCAGTGCTGTTACAATACTCATTGGTGGCCTAGATCAAGTTTTATCTCCTGTCTGGAGTGCAACACACTTCATTGTAAGGCAGCCGGCCTTAGGCATAGGCCAAGCAGGGCGTGCCTGCCTAGGGGCGCCACCTAGCAGGGGCCAGTTTTTATTTGATGTAGGTAGGGTAGGATAAACAGGTGGGGGTGTGGTGTGGGAGGCCGTGGAGCCCTTGCCTCAGGCCGGAGACCTAAGGCCGCTATTTCTTGGCATAAATCTATTTTTTTTCAGCCCCATAGGCCTTTCTAAGTCATACTAAATTGGAGACATATGCATTGAAAGCCATCAAGCCCACACCAGCCATTTTGCATCACAGATGCATCCTTTCCCATCCCTGTAGATCCATCCAAGCGGTTCTTCTTTGTAGATGTAGTCCATTGTTCATAGAACTATACAAAACATTCTGTATCAAAGTTCTCAGCAACTGTGGGGATCAGTAGAAGTGAGTTTGGATTATACAACTATTTCCCAGTTCTATAAGCCCACACAAGCCATTGAACATTACATATTTATTAAACCCCTCCCAGATCTGCATGGTCCTTAGTTAGACCCTTCTCATGACTTATTCCTGCATCGCTGTTGACATGGACCCTACTGTTCACTGGTGTGACATTCTTCTGCCTTTTCAGCACAGTGTTCATGCCTTTCATTCCTGGTGTTATGGTATTCTGCAGGTAAGAAAGCAGCCTCATGGAAGGTGCACATTAAAACTATACTTTAAATGGTTCATACCAGGCCAGAGTCATCTTAGGGTAAGCCAGATGGCATGATATTTCCTGTTTCATGTATTCACCGACTGATTGTGCAGAAACCGTGTACGCGTGGTACCACTTCAGTCACTGCCACCACCTAACCTATAACTGTGTTTGCACCTATTCAGTAGACACCCAGTATACCCAACCAACAAACAATCCATTTCTTCTCTAACTACTCGAATCATACTCCCTAATAATACTAATACTAGTCAGAGACCAAACTACTGCTTACTTGTTAAAAGAATTGCAAACTAGATTTCTGGGCAAGTACTAATATAATGCATCTACTTCACAAAATCTTCATTGCTAAATTGAAATTAAGCTTTGCAATAAAATTAAACAATTCATGTTGGACTAATCTGTGATGTAGCTAATTTTGCATTTCTCTAATACATACAATAATAAAAAGATCCATCCAAACGTTCACATTTTAAATTTCTAGCAAACATGTAATTCTATAATAAAACATAAGGAAAGGGTACTTTATTGTTCACATGCACAGATAGAGGTTTAACAGTAAACTCTCCTACCACATTAAGCAGTACCACTTTATTTTCACCATATCAACAGGTCTAAAAATGATAACACTGGAACATTTGTAGTAAAGTTAAATGGTTTCATGCTTTTATTCCCCTGTACATGCCCAATATGATGTTAGTTATTATTAAAGCGTTGCTTAAAGAGCATATAAAAACATGACTTTAACTATCTATAAGCTACTGTTTATCCCAGAATGGGTTTACATACATTTGGTCGAAAATTCATTTCATAGAGTGATGTGGGGGAGCCAGCATGTGTGATCAAGAGTCATACTGATTGCACATATCAGCTTTGTGTGTGTGTGTGTGTGTTTAAGATTACAGTACAGTAGGGATTGGGGAATTTGCCATTTCCTCACTGTAGTGTGATGTTGGAGTTGGTATGTATAATTGGCAGGTATGTGGGGGTATGGAGGAAGGGAGGGGCTTACCCCTTGAAAATCAATTTTAAATGTGCTTTTTTGTACTTTTCAGTTGTCTGGTGATCGACCACTGGTGTTCAATCACTCGCCATTGTGTTTTTTAAATATATATGTTTGTATACTGACACACACACATATATATATATATATATATATATATATATATATATATATATATATATATATATATATATATATATATATATATATGTGTGTGTATATATATATATATATATATATATATATATATATATATATATATATATATATATATATATATATATATATATATATATATATATATATATATATATATATATATATATATATATTTACTTATTATTTATAAATTTATATGGACGTATATCCCTTATAATGACAAATTATGGAAAGGAGGAGGAGTGGCAATATTTACTGGAGAACCTCTAAGCTATCGTATTTGAGAAAAAGTGCCCCTATAGCATGAATACAGAATATGCCGTTACGACTGTCCTCCTGCAAGTTCACTGAACTTTTGAATTGCTTGGCTTAAATGTTTCCCAGAAAAACTGTCAATGTTTTGGAAGATGGTCACAAAGTAACATAGATTTAGATAATGTGTGTCTGGGAGGAAAAACATGACGTAGCTCATCCTCATGCTGTCTTGTAAATGTCTCGTGCTACATGGCCTAAACCAGATACCATAGTGCCATCTAGAGTCAATAAAACCGCATAAGGAACTCCTTCCTCTCCTTTTGGCTTTTCCTGGTTAGGGGTCACCGCAGCAGATCACCTGTCTGCTCATGATTGGCAGTGGAGTTTTACGGTGTCAAGTTGCCAGCCCAAAACTCAACCTTCCACGGAAGGCACAAACATTCACGCACTCACACCTAGGGCCAATTTAGAGTATTCAAACCACCTACAGCATGTCTTTGGGATGTTGGAGGAAGCCGGAGCATCCGGAGGAAACCCACGCGACCACTGGGAGGACATGCAGACTCCGCACAGAAGGAATCTCAGCTGAGGATCGAACCAGAGAACCTCTTGCTGTGAGGTGGCAATGCTAACCGCTGCACCACTGTGGCCACCCAAAACCTCATAAGGAACAATGATACTAAAAAGAGTTCTAGTATTCAATACAAAGAATAATACGTCTCTCAGAATCTTGACTAAATCTATGTTAGACAATCACCATACTTAATGTCTGGAATCAAGGTAAATTCTTCCAGCTAGTATACATTCTTAAGTGTATGTCACTTCAAAAACAAAGATTATCTGTAGCATATGAATCAAAAATGTATTAGAGATCTCTGTAACATATCCCAAGTATTGAAAAATCATAATCTATTTTAATGTTACTAAAACAAATGTTATGGACAGAGTACCCACAAGTAAATATTTTGGAGTTTGAAATGCTTCCATTGTGGGATGTTATATAACATAGCTGACAATAGAAAGAGGTAAAGCCTGGCACAAATATAATGAAAATAAGTCACAACATACTTTTGAAGACTACAACAAACTTAGAAATATTTGTAAAGAGTTGGCTTCTTTACAAAAGAGAGAGAAAAACAACAGGTCACATGTCATAGCTCCTACACCTGATGTTTTCCATAACTTGCATTTTAATTTGTTAAAACCGTTCAGTGTATTGAGGTCAGCACTCGCCCAGTTAGACAAATCCTAACAATAACAGAAAACTTATCCACGCTTGCTTCTTATACTGTACCCTCTAAATCCATCAGGATGGTGACATATTCATTTACAAGCTCTGTTATTTTTACCATAAACAGAATTATCAGAGAAAGTCACCTCACAGCAATTTGGAAGGAAGAACAGGTTATGCTGCTTACATGAAGGGGTCGCTTCTGCTGTACCCAATAACTTTAATGCAGTAACTGTTCTCATTTAGAATGAGAAGTCCATCAATGGCTGTCTTCCTGAGTGACTGAAGTTAACCCACTAAATAACACACGGCATGGATTTCAAAAGGAGAGTACCAAAACGTTCAAGCTTCCTCTCAACTACCTTTTCAGCTCTTGGAGCTGCCTTTGCCCTGCAACCAATATCTAATCTCCACCTACCTATGTTTTCTTGGTCTCCCTCCCCTCTCATCTTTCTTCCCCACCCTTCTAACCCCCTCCTAACTTTTCTTTTTTCTCTTATTTTGCATCATCATCTCACTTCTTCTTATTCTTAACAAACTACATCTTACAATCTCCCAATAACTTATTATTACTTTTAAACTTTCACTTTTACTTCTGTTCTCTTTACTTCCTTATCGCCTGCACTAAATTTCCTAAGTGATAAACCTCCCTTCTCCAGAGCCATCAATTCTGTTGCGTTCTACTAATCCCTATTATTTATATGTTGAGAAACATATTTAAGCGATGTTAACTTCTTTATATCCAAAATGGAGACTTGTTTGTACATTCGTTACCTCCTGTTGTACCTCTTGTACTTGTGAAATTTCTTTTATAACTTGATGTTATATTTTTATTGCTATGGTCAGTGTATTTTAAATCACTGTTGCAGCTATTCTCCCCCGGGTCTCCTTTGAAAATGGGTTTCTGACCCAGTTGGACTTTCCAGGTTACCAAATGTCCGTCAATAAATAAATGCAGGGTGCTTGGTAAATAATATACTCCCTTCTCTCTCTCTCTGAACTCATTGTAGAAAAACTTGATATAAGTGAGGTAGCATTTTGCACGGTTCCTAGATTTAGCTGTGGATTTTGGTAAGATGACCCATTCAGGACTGCTGAATAGAAAAAATGCTGCAGACTTTTGTCATCAAACCCTGACCATATGGCTGTTTCAAAGCTATCCCTGAAAGGCTATTAGCAGATGGATTGAATAATACATTCAGATAGATAGCAGATGGATTGAATAATACATTCAGATAGATAGCAGATGGATTGAATAATACATTCAGATAGATAGCAGATGGATTGAATAATACATTCAGATAGATAGCAGATGGATTGAATAATACATTCAGATAGATAGCAGATGGATTGAATAATACATTCAGATAGATAGCAGATGGATTGAATAATACATTCAGATAGATAGCAGATGGATTGAATAATACATTCAGATAGATAGCAGATGGATTGAATAATACATTCAGATAGATAGCAGATGGATTGAATAATACATTCAGATAGATAGCAGATGGATTGAATAATACATTCAGATAGATAGCAGATGGATTGAATAATACATTCAGATAGATAGCAGATGGATTGAATAATACATTCAGATAGATAGCAGATGGATTGAATAATACATTCAGATAGATAGCAGATGGATTGAATAATACATTCAGATAGATAGCAGATGGATTGAATAATACATTTTCCATATCTTTAGTAGCCAATAAAAGAGTTCCTTGGTGATCGATTCTGGGATCCTTAGTCTTCAGTCTGTACATCAGTACTATGGCCAACGATTGCAGAAGCCTGCATATAATACTGTACTCAGATGATGCACCATTGCTATGTAAAGTAAAATACCACACAACCGCTGAAAGGAGCATACAGAGTAACTTTTTGTCATTTTAGAGAAGCAGTTTAAAGGCTTGTGCCTAATTCTAAATGCACACACAATTACAGCTTTTTTATATCCACTGTAAAACTGCAAACTTCCAAAATTTGAAATCAGAACCATATTTGGAGACACTGTTTCTTAAACAAAATAAAGTGTGTATGGTGTCTTCTAGACAGCAGTGATTCACAAAGAAAACAAACAATACTGTTAAGAAATGCAGTGTGATATTCAGATCTCTTTAGAGAGTCTCATATTACCTCACAAATGTTACCTGAGCTAAACTTGTCTTCAAACTAATTCATTTTAAACTTCTTACTGTTTCATCATATCCAAGAATAACACAGCTCAACGCCTAACTAAACTGGAAGAAATATAGTATAAAACAGCAAAATTTATATGGAGCTGTGCTCGAAACAGATAATGTCCTACTAGTGTTGCAGTGGTCTTTTAGACAAAACGATGACTATGTGCTAATGAATGCACATCAGTTATTTTATACAAATAACAAACCCATTTTCATACTTTGAAGCCCTACATTACACCTAGAAAAGTACAATCGTCCCACAAATTACTTTGGAAAAAAAAAACTAGGAATAAAAACTTGTATGTCGATGCAGTATTGAAGAAAACATTAGTTAATCGGTTGGGAAATGGAGTAATAGTTTGGTTGTTTACCATATAAACACACTGTACAGGGTTTGATTCTCACCTTTGAAAGGGAAATTTGCTAGGATTAAAATGGTTCACAAGGGCAGCTAGCCTAGTGCTTATGTATGAATCCGTGAAAAACTAACAGCACCTGGAGTATCTAGGGGTAAAAATAATTTAACTTCTCAGTGCATTGGGCTAATTCTGGGGTTTGTTGTGTTACTGGTGCATGCATTTAAATCCTTTATGGCTGGGAGTTAACATAAGGGTTAAGGTGTTTACCTCACATGCACAAGGTACAAAGTTTGATTCTCACCCTTGATCATTGTGTGGTTATTAGCTTGGCATGTAGATTGATAGCCTAATATTTACTGGTTAAGGTTTTTACCTCACGGATGCAAGATACAGGGTTTAATTCTGATTTCTGCTTTATTGGCTAGACTTGTAAAGGTATGCAGATGGATAACTTAATATTTACCTGTAATCCTGGATCTTGAACAAATTCCTGTCTGGCATCACAAATACTGAGTACAGCAGCTCATTCTGAAGTATAAAGTCTCCTTTTCTATTTCTAGCTAGGGCAGTAAGGATTTTAAACATCCTGAGAACCCCCCCCCCCCCTGGAGCTTTGTTATACTGCTGCTGCAGTGCTGAACTACACAAAATGTGTGGACCCCTTCCCAAGCAAACATTTTGCTGGCCCATAGATTCTGTAGACTCATAGTCAAGATTTATAGATCTGGGTGTTTATGATTTTAAACATCTGAAGAGCCCCCCCACCAAGTTTTGGTATACTGCTGCAGCAGTGCTAAGGGCTAGGGGGTCACCTTTGCACTGGGGATGCATCTCTTGACTCTTGAGAGATGACCATAAAAGTGATCGTCCCCCCATCCAGGCATACTGTATGCAAATGATGTTCTCCTTGAATTGCACAAAATATCCCTGACTCTACAAGAAGCAACTTAATCACAATTCACCAACCTTAGAGCAACAAATTTCAAACTGATAGCACTACAACAGATGTCATGCTCTTCACTACAGCTAAAAATGACTTCACTTCTTGCCTTAGTCTTAAAAGATTTGAAAGGGAATCTTATACCAACTGTCAAGCAGTAAAACTGTCTTTGTGCGACACTGGACACTTTATAGAATTTCTGTATGTACACAGATAACATTACCTCCAAGGTATTGTCTCAGCTAAAACTATGTTATTATTGACTCTTACGCCTTCTCTCCCCAGTAACATATGTGGCTTTAGCTAAAAACATCCTAGTATCTAAGACTGAATACGCCCTCCCCTGTATTGCGATTCTTTCAGGAAAAATGCACACAAAATTTAAGTAACTGAAAATGAAATACTAAGATTTTCTCTGCTTGATGATTCTAGCATCTAGTATTTTACTTTATATGAACAAAAAAAAAAACTGACTGCCTGTTAGTAACAAAACCAATTTTTTTCTCAGTTCTTTACAAAGTTCTACATCTTGGCTACTGTCCACCTCTTAAGCAGTTACTTCTAATCTGAGAACAGAGCTACTTCCTTAGGAACAGAAAAGACCATACGCTCACTTTGGTCAAACCCAGATTCAAACTAGCTATAGTTGTAAACAATCTTTTCCAGATTAGGCCCAGCTATATGGAAACAGCTACCTGCAGAAGTAAAAATATTGATGATTTTCAAACAATTAAAACAAATATCATAGACAGCACTTGGAGAATGAAACCAAGTGCACCTACATTAGAGAGACTTTAAGTTAATAATGGCAGTTATTCCCATGTAAATGAATGTTTTCCAGTAAATATTTATTCTGAAATGAGTTTTAATTTTTTGCTTATATGTATTGCAAATATGTGTGCAGAAGTAGTGTTTTGTTTCATATGTTTTATAAATTTTACTTTTATGTTAGAAATTTTTGCTGTATTCTTATACCCAGGTCATGGCAGAAAAGGGTCTGTAGATCCGCCCATCTACCAGGTTACCAAATTCTAAAATAAAAATAAATACTTGTGGACTTGGCCTTGATGCCAGATCTAGGTTGTCAGCATGTCTTAGTGTTGATCCCACCTCCAGGTCAGTGTTGTGGGTAGATGCACTATGTCTGTGTCATTGGGCTCTGGAATCTTCTAATTATGTTATCTAAGTAAAATGCATGGATACAACTTATACTGCAGCCATTCAGTGCATTTGTTTCTATATTTTTGCTTCCCAGGAAGACGGTTTCAGTTTGAAACAATACATTACACAAGAATTTGCAAAACTGCACCAGTTTCTCCATGATAGGGAGCAAAAACTCATCCAGCAGCTTAAGAGTGAAGAAGCAGAAGTTCTGAAAGAAGTGGAAAAAAATCTTGAATGCATTAAACGTGATATTTCTTACCATGTGGCAGTGTCTAATATTAGCTTAATGATCAAGAATGAAGAAACGGAGATCCTGCAAGGGACTGAAGAAAATTTGGAATATGTTAAAAATGATGTTATTTCCACACACATGACAGTATGTGATACTAACTTGGTGCTCAAGCATGAATCGGCGAGTATTCTGAAAGAAGAAAAACATGAATCTGAATACATTGAAACTGATGTTATGACCACTCGTGAGATGTTGTCTGATAGAAACATGGAGGTAGGACACCAGGAACCTGTTGGTTTGCTAACAGTAAGTATGTTTTTCATTTTTGCCTCTGCTCAACTTCTATTTTGGAAAGTGGAAAGATTATAAACATGTTTTACAGTTTAATATACCACCAGTCTAAACTATGCAAAATAGTATGCGTAATTCTGAAACGGATTTAAGTTTTAACTCTGGTTGGGGGTAATGCTGTCAACAGTTTATTTATAAATGAATTTTGCACTGATTTTTATAGGCGTTTTGGCAGGTAGCTGAAAGTAATTTATCTTACCCAGGTGATACTGTGATGTTACTGCTTCATCCCATATGCTGTCCTTTGTGCCAGAAGATATTTTTGTATGCCTATCTGGTTAGAGCTAATAATATCACTTGCGCTACAATTAGTTCCAATCCATATCAATGCCAAACACTAAGTGGCGATCTGCTTTGTGATTACTGCACTTTCCCCATCATAGGGAGCATGTCACATCATGAGCAGAAGCTTCTCCCTCCCTCCTAAAAAGGTGTGCATCAGCAGAAAGCTGTACCTTCTCAGCCAGCAGAAAGTCGCACCTTCTCAGCCAGCAGAAAGCTGTACCTTCTCAGCCAGCAGAAAGCTGTATCTTCTCAGCCAGCAAAAATCCGTACCTTCTCAGCCAGCAGAACGCCACACCTTCTCAGCCAGCAGAAAGCCACACTTTCTCATCCCATCTATGCAGCTCTTCTAGTGAATGAAGCAGTAGCATATTGCTCACCTGTCCAGATTTCTTATTCATATTTTCGGTCTGTTTCTCACAAATCTTTTGTTTTTTGGGCAAATCATTGAGAATTAAAGGCATAATAATGATTGAACTGATAATGACAGACATTTGAGTTTCAGATTCAGTTTCCTTCAGAAAATGTGTACTAATGCAAAACTCATTTTTCTAGCGACTTTCTAAGTCTACAGGATCAATATTTAAAGTTTGTCCCTATTTTTGGGGCATTTGTCCCCTCATTATATCTGGCTTTGTCCAGATTTCTTGTGTCAAGAGTTTGAGAGCTATGAGCAATAGCAAACTCAGATCAGCTAGGTCGAACTCTTGCCTCCATCCCTGTATGGCCCAGGACTGGAATTAATACATGCTCTGATAAGAGGTGGAAAGTAAGTTTTGTCAAAATTTTTTTTAAACTAGATGTGTTTATATTAATGGTAACCAAATGCTTGAAGTTGTTATGTAATGAAACTGTTTATAGAATGAAATGATATACTATTTTAATAATGAAATGAAAACTGAATGTATTTATATATCCATAGGAATTTAGGAAAACATACTGGTAGAAGTGCGCAGCTGAGAAGTTATTAGTACATACTTTAGGAGGTAGGTAATTGTATTGGATAAAGTGGAGTATATTGGTGATCCCAGAGGGACAAAAAGAATTTAATACAAAAGCAACAATTTAATGTTGTCTGCGTGTTGTAGTTAATAAGTTGGAAATGAAAGCTGTAAAAATGAAAGTTAAACAGTAGGTAATTAGTGATGAGTAATGGAGAATATGGTGAATGGAATAAGTATATATAGTAGAAATTAATAGATGGATTGGTGCATGTATATTGATTAGTTATGCCTTTCTGATTGTTGAGTGTGTAATGCTGTGTGGGGAAGTAAGAATGTGGAACTGAATGCTGTGCAGTATACAGTGCACTTTCCAGTTGTGCTTAGTTTCCCGTATTGACTGAATATAGTGGCAAGAACGTCATGTTAAAGGAGGTCTTAAAGTACCTCTGCTCTCCTTCCCTGCTGTTAAGTTACTAATGGGAAGTGGAAGGATGTTTTGTTCAAAGAAAGGCCTGATACAGGTGAGCAACAAACAGGCCAAAGTTAACTGAATGCAAGTTGGTAAGAAATATGTGTGTCAACAGTTTGTTTGGCTATCTAGAGTCCAAGTGGAAAATTATTAATCATATTAAATGTTTTCAACATCAATTTAATTTGTAAAGAGTAATGGGTAACTGGTGGAAATAGAGTACATATTTGTGACAAGAGTGTCCAAGGGAAGATAGGAAAAGGACTGCATTGCATATTACAGTAGGAAAATATGGGTAATAAATATTAGCATTCTGTTTGGTTGTTTGGTCTGCTTTTTAGTAATACATTTTTTTTTATGTTGTATTTTTAAACATATGGTAGGTTGGTTATTTAAACAAAGCTGAATATTATATGTTTATATTTAGCATTGTTGATTTTTAATATATATAATACCTTTGGAAAGTTTTATTTGAGTTTTAAGACCTGATTACAGGCATTTTATGTTGGAGGAGAATCCTTTAAAAGCAGCATTTGATTTGTTTGTTCTAGATTCTGATGAAGTCTGTTGCGCACAGATGAAAAGCTATAGTGTGCATTACACAAGCTTAAATAAATCTGTGGTATCTACCTTAACCAACAGTGCCTATTTTTGGATCCATTTTGCAACTAGTGTTTTTGTTAGTAAAATATAGGTAAGGTTTGTCTGCCTTTGCTGAATGAGAGTTTGAAGGGATTTATATGATAGAAGCACTAATTTGTAGGGGGATTTAACAAATAATATTACTAAAATGTGGTGCTCAGAATACAGTGAGTATGGAATACGGTACATGACAACAGTGATTCAATGTTTATTTATCCCAGACATGTTAATAAATATGTTTTTCTTAACCATATCTGTCTAGCTTACTTTCATTCTTTAATGAAATCTGAATCATCCAACACCTTTTCTATATAACTGTTTTCACAGTTTGTCTTTTGCAATAGCTACCACTATCGTGTACCTCTTTCTCAGTTACTGAACGCTGCATCAAAAGTACAGTTTTGTACCTACCATAAATGTAGATGTTCGAGTATTCACCCTGCTGCAGTCATCACACTTGGGTTATCCTGTCGTCAGGCGGTCCCGCAGTCGGCCGGAATTCCAAAGTCTTGGTCCGGTGTCGGTGTTGTCACCTCTTCCCTGACGTCAGTACGCCAGGGGTATATATAGTGCAACCAACGCCATTTTCTTCAGTTTTTCTTGCCCCAGATGTCAGGTGCCCCCAGAAAAGGTGGTCAGAAATTAGTACCAAATGGAGTAACCTCTGTACAAACACAAAATCCCTTCAACTATAAGCAAATACATCAGTAAGGTATTGAAGAGATTTAGTCAGTAGATCAGAGGGGATGGAGGGAGGGTAACCTGGACTGCAGCAGGGTGAACACTCGAACATCTACATTTATGGTAGGTACAAAACTGTACTATGTTCATCGTGTTACCTTGCTGCAGTCATCACACTTTGGTTGAATCCCAAAGCTAAGGTAGGGTGGAGGTATCATAGAGGGTTAGTGGAGGCTATAAGGCCCTGCAGAACTGCAGTGGCGAAGCCCGCCCTGGTCTTAGAGTAAAGAGGTAAGTGATAGTGTTTGGTAAAGGTGTGTACTGAACTCCAAGTTGCAGCTTCTAAAATCTCCTTGGTTGGAACCCCCCTGAGAAAGGCTGTAGAGGTAGCTGTTGCCCTGGTAGAGTGGGGCCTAATGGTAGCAGGAACTGGTTTCCCATGATGGGTATAGCAGAAACGTATGCAATGACCTATCCATTTAGAAATGGTTTGCTTTGATATAGCCTTCCCTTGAGAAGCTGTAGCATAGGATACAAAGAGCTGGTCAGATTTTCTGAAAGCCTTAGTTTTGTCCAAATAGTAACAAAGTTGCCTGTGAATGTCCAAGGAATGCAGAAGTCTCTCACCTTTGTTCTGTGGATTTGAGAAGAAGGTGGGTAAGTGGATGGTTTGATTTAAAGCCACGCTGGAAATCACCTTAGGCATAAAGGAAGGATTAGTTCGTAGAGAAACTCTGTCTTGATGAAAAATTAGGAAAGGTTCCACAGCCATTAGTGCCTGTAGCTCTGAGACTCTCCTAGCTGAAGTTATTGCTAGGAGCAGGGCAGTCTTCCATGATAGGAACTGAAGATCTGCAGAGAAAGCTGGTTCAAAGGGAGGTAGCGTTAGTTTTTCCAGAACAAAATTGAGGTCCCATGTTGGTGTAGGAGCTCTCCTGGGTGGTCTAATGTTTTTTGCCCCTCTGAGGAACTGCCTTAGAAGAGGATGTGAAAATAAAGGTGGATCCATGTTGTATTGAGCTGAAATAGCTGAAGCATGGATTTTAATGGAGGAAAAAGAAAGTCCTTTGTGCAACATCTCAGCTAAATACTGTAGAATGTGAGGCATGTGAGGCTGAATTGTGTCTTTGTCTTTAGCTTGGTTCCATGCACAAAACCTTTTCCATTTGTCCGAATAAGCCTTCCTGGTGCTTGGCCTCCTGGCTTCCAGAATAACACCCAGAACTGCTTGTGAAAGAGGAGCTGGTTGGATGTTTAGTTGATTTGCCATGCAGCCAGATTTAAAGTTTTGAGCTGGCTGTGAAGAATCTGATTGTTTTGTTGCGTGAGCAAATGGGGGATTTGAGGCAATATCCATGGAGCGCTGTGGGCCATATTTCTCAATAGTGGGTACCAGTGCTGGCGTGGCCAGTCTGGGGCTATGAGAATCAGTCATGGTCTCTCCTTTTTGACTTTCAGAAGAACCTTTGTGAGGAGAGACAATGGAGGGAAGGCATATACTGTTAGGTTTTTCCAACTGAAAGAGAGTGCGTCCACTTTCCAAGCTTGTTGGTGAAATGTCCTTGTACAAAATTTTGTTAGCTGATAGTTTTGAGGACTGGCAAACAGGTCTATGTCTGGAAGGCCCCATTTTTGAGTTATCATTGCAAATATCTGTGGATCTAGTTTCCACTCGTGGGGATCCTTGATGTTTCTGCTGAGGTCGTCTGCCAATGTGTTGTTCTGTCCTGGCAGGAATTGAGCTTGTAACTGAACTTGGTAAGCCAGAGCTGTGTTCCATAAGATCATTGCTTGACTGCATAGAGGGTAGGAATGTGTACCCCCTTGTTTGTTTATGTACCACATTACTGTGGTGTTGTCCGTCCTTATTGCAAGTTGTCCTGGATGTAATAGATCCTTGAAGGCTGTCAGAGCTTTCTGTACAGCTAGCATCTCTTTTTGATTTATGTGCAGATTTCTTTGATCTGCAGTCCATAGGCCTTGAATGCATTGTCCTGCCAGGTGTGCCCCCCAGGCGTAGTCTGAAGCATCTGCTGTGATAGTTTGCCTGGCTGGGGGCAAGGTGAAAGGTTGACCCTTGTTGAGGTGACATGCCTGTGACCACCATAGAAATTTCTGTTGTAGGCAGGGAATGAGAGATATCATTGTGTCCAAGCTGTGGCTGTGTTGAGACCATACGCTTTTTAGGTACCACTGTAATTTCCTCATATGCAGCTTTGCAAATGGTATTATTAGTATGCAAGATGCCATGAAGCCCAAGGCCTGCAGAATTTTTCTTGCAAAAATTAATTTTTGGGGGTTCCTTTTTGTTGCTTATTAGTACATACTTTAGGAGGTAGGTAATTGTATTGGATAAAGTGGAGTATATTGGTGATCCCAGAGGGACAAAAAGAATTTAATACAAAAGCAACAATTTAATGTTGTCTGTGTGTTGTAGTTAATAAGTTGGAAATGAAAGCTGTAAAAATGAAAGTTAAACAGTAGGTAATTAGTGATGAGTAATGGAGAATATGGTGAATGGAATAAGTATGTATAGTAGAAATTAATAGATGGATTGGTGCTTGCATATTGATTAGTTATGCCTTTCTGACTGTTGAGTGTGTAATGCTGTGTGGGGACGTAAGAATGTGGAACTGAATGCTGTGCAGTATACAGTGCACTTTCCAGTTGTGCTTAGTTTCCCTTATTGACTGAATATAGTGGCAAGAAAGTCATGTTAAAGGAGGTCTTAAAGTACCTCTGCTCTCCTTCCCTTCTGTTAAGTTGCTAATGGGAAGTGGAAGGATGTTTTGGCCAAAGAAAGGCCTGATACAGGTGAGCAATAAACGGGCCAAAGTTAACTGAATGCAAGTTGGTAAGAAATATATGTGTCAACAGTTTGTTTGGCTATCTAGAGGCCAAGTGGAAAATTATTAATCATATTAAACGTTTTCAACCTCAATTTAATTTGTAAAGAGAAATGTGTAACTGGTGGAAATAGAGTACATATTTTTGACAAGAGTGTCCAAGGGAAGATAGGAAAGGGATTGCATTGCATATTACAGTAGGAACATATGGGTAATAAATATTAACATTCTGTTTAGTTGTTTGGTCTGCTTTTTAGGAATAAAACATTTTTTTTGGGATTCAAAGATGGCCACCATTCTTTAAACACTGCAATCCTACAGCTCTTCAGATATCAGAAATAAAAATCAACCCTGTGGAGGTATCTTAAGATTTACTATGCTAATTGGCAGCAATAACTATAGTACTAGGATCTATCTTCGCTTCTGAGAGGGAAAAATCAAGAAAAAATAATTTGTAACAGCAAGATTGGAACTGATGGTCAGCCTGACTCTGAACAGAGCATCAAACAAAGGATTCATATATCTCTCAGCTGAATTTCTACTCCTGGTATAAATCTGTTTACAGCGTCTCAAAATGTCAAAAGAAGACAAAACTATGGAAATCACAACTACTAAAACTAAGCTGTCAGCATTGCAGTCTCCGGAAAAGGAATTTATATTTAAAAGACAGAAAATAGTTACACAAAAAGAGTCTGCAAAAGCAGGAATAACAAACAAACCAGATCAACCGGTCAGCATGGAGGAAATTAAATCAGCACTGTTACCTATTCAAGAAGCCTTAAAAGATTTATCAACTCAAATGCTTACGTTTAGTGCCACATGTAATCAAATCTTGGAAAGGATGGATAAATCAGAAACCAGAATAGCTGAAAGTGAGGATAAAATAATAATGCTTACGAAAAAAACAGACACTCATGATGCAGACATTCAAGCTATGCAAAATAAAATTCTGGACTTGGAAGCAAGATCCAGACGGACCAATATAATTATTAGAGGGATCCCAGAAACAGTTCAATACAATGATCTTAATACTACCATAGTACAAATACTTGAAATACTTTTTAAGGATTCTGACAGTGTTAAACAGATTGTTATAGAAAGAGCACATAGAGCACTCAGAGAATCATTTGCTTCAAATGCACCTAGACCAGTCTATGCCAAAATATTGAATTACCAAGATGTACGCAAAATACTTCTAACTACTAAAAAGAATGGTGGATTTATTATGTGGCAAAATAACAAAATTTCCATGGCACAGGACTTACCAATACAAATAAGACAATCCAGGCAAATGCTAGCTCCATACTGCAAGTTTTTGATTGAAAAAAAAACATTAGATTTCAAATTAAGTTTCCCAATACTTTAATTTTTACAGTGGATGGTACTAAATACTCAATAAACACTAAAAAAGAAGCAAGACCTACCTTTCTGAAGCTTTTCAAGTCACTGCCACCTTCGGAAGTTTGATCAGAGCATCCAGGTTTTCTTTCAGCATCAGGACAGATGGGACTCCATAACTAATTCGAATTTTTTACCCGGAAGTTTTCAGTTTTGACATACATTCACAAGAATTTGCAAAATGCACCGGGGGGGGGGGGGGGGGGGGGGGGGGGGGGGGGGGGGGGGGGGGGGGGGGGGGGGGGGGGGGGGGGGGGGGGGGGGGGGGGGGGGGGGGGGGGGGGGGGGGGGGGGGGGGGGGGGGGGGGGGGGGGGGCGGGGGGGGGGGGGGGGGGCGGGGGGGGGGGGGGGGGGGGGGGGGGGGGGTGGTGGGGGGGGGGGGGGGGGGGGGGGGGGGGGGGGGGGGGGTGGGGGGGGTGGGGGGGGGGGGGGGGGGGGGGGGGGGGGGGGGGGGGGGGGGAGGGGGGGGGGGGGGGGGGGGGGGGGGGTGGGGGGGGGGGGGGGGGGGGGGGGGGGGGGGGGGGGGGGGGGGGGAGGGGGGGGGGGGGGGGGGGGGGGGCATCATACTAATAGGAAAATATGGCAATAAATATTGTATTCTGTTTGGTTGTTTGGTCTGGTTTTTAGTAATACATTTTTTTATGTTATTTTTAAACATATGGTAGGTTGGTTATTTAAAACAAAGTTGAATATTATATGTTTATATTTAGCATTGTTGATTTTTTAATATATATAATACCTTGAAAGTTTTTATTTGAGTTTAAGACCCGATTACAGGTATTTTGGTGTTGAGGAGAACTTTAAAAGCAGCATTGATTTGTTTGTTCTAGATTCTGATGAAGTCTGTTGCGCATGATGAAAAGCTATAGTGCATTACAAGCTTTAAATTAAACTAGATCACCTTAACTAACAGTGCCTATTTTTGATCCATTTTGGTAACTAGTGTTTTCGGTATAGTAAAACATAGGTAAGGTTTGTCTGCCTTGCTGAATGAGAGTTTGAAGGGATTTATATGATAGAAGGACCAATTTGGTAAGATTTAAATAAATAATATTACTAAATGTAGCTCAGAACACAGTGAGTATGGAATACGGTATATGACAACAGTGATTCACTGTTTATTTATCCCAGACATGTTAATAAATATGTTTTTCTAACCATATCTGTCTAGCTTACTTTCATTCTTTAATGAAACTAATCATCCAACACCTTTCTATATAACTGTTTCACAGTTTGTCTTTTTGCAATAGCTACTACTATCGTGGTACCTTTCTCAGTTACTGAACGCTGCATCAAAAGTACAGCTTTGTACCTACCTATAAATGTAGATGTTCGAAAGTATTTCACCTGCTGCAGTCATCAGTTAATTTGGGTTATCCTACCGGTTGTATGTCCCGCAGTCGGCCGGAATTCCAAAGTCTTGTCCGTGTCGGTAAGAATATTTCTCCTGACGCCAGCACGCCTAGTATATAGTGCAACCAACGCCATTTTCTTCAGTTTTTCTTGCCCCATGTCAGGTGCCCCAGAAAAAGGTGGTCAGAACTAATTAAATGGAGTAACCTCATAGACAAACACAAAACCTCTTCAACTATAAGCAAATACATCAGTAAGGTATTGAAGAGACGAATAGTAGACGAGGATGGAGGGAGGGAGATTGACTGCAGAGAACACTGAACATCTGGCGATTTATGGTAGGTACAAAACTGTACTATGTTCATCGTGTTACCTTGTTGAAATACTGTTAATTTTGCTGAACTTAAAGCAAGGTAGGGTGGAGGTATCATAGAGGGTTAGTGGAGGCTATAAGGCCCTGCAGAATGCAGTGGCGTAAGCCCGCCCTGGTCTTAGAGTAAAGAGGTAAGTGATAGTGCTTGGTAAAGGTGTACTGAACTCCAAGTTGCAGCTTTCCTAAAATCTCCTTGGTTGGAACCCCGAGAAAGGCTGTAGAGGTAGCTGGGTTGTCTGGTAGAGTAACAATGGCAGGTGAACTGGTTTCCCATGATGGGTATAGCAGAAACGCATGCAACACCTAACGCATTTAGAAATGGTTTGCTTTGATATATTTTCCTTGAGAAGTTGTAGCATAGATACAAAGAGTTGGTCAGATTTTCTGAAAGCCTTAGTTTTGTCCAAATAGTAAACAAAGTTGCCTGTGAACCAAGGAATGCAGAAGTTCTCACCTTGTTCTGTGACTTGAGAAGAAGGTGGTAAGGATGGTTTGATTTAAAGCCACGCTTGAAACTGCCTTAGGCACAGTTGCTGATTAGTTCAGAGAACTCGTCTTGATGAAAAATTGTGGAAAGGTTCCACAGCCATTATGCCTCAGGCTCAGACCTCCTAGAAATAGTTATTGCTAGGAGCAGGGCAGTCTCCATGATAGGAACTGAAGATTCCTGCAGAGAGAAAGTTGGTTCAAAGGGAGGAAGGCTAGTTTTTCCAGAACAAAATTGAGGTCCCATGTTGGTGTAGGAGCCTCCTGTGGTCTAATGTTTTTGCCCTCTGAGGAACTGCTCCTTAGAAGAGGATGTGAAAATAAAGGTGGATCCATGTTATTGAGCTGAAGAATTGAAGTATGGATTTTAATGAGGAAAGTCCTTTGTGCAACATCTCAAATACCAGAATGAGGCATGTGAGTATTGAATTGTGTCTTTGTCTTTAGCTTGTTCCATGCACAAAAACCTTTTCCATTTGTCCAGGCCTTCCCAGGCCACTGGTTTGTGAATAACACCCAGAACTGCTTGTAGTGGTTGGTTGATGTTTAGTTGATTTGCCATGCAGCCAGATTTAAAGTTTTGAGCTGGCTGTGAAGAATCTGATTGCTTTGTTATGCGATAAATGGGGATCGAGGTACACCATGGAGCGCTAGGGCCATATTTCACAGGTACCCAGTGTTGGCGCACAGTCTGGGGCTATGAGAATCAGTCATGGTCTCTCCTTTGACTTTCAAGAACCTTGGTAGAGAGACAATGGAGGGAAGGGTATATCGTTAGGTTTTTCCAACTGAAAGAGAGTGCGCCCACTTTCCAAGCTTGTTGGTGAAATGTCCTTGTACAAAAATTCTTGTTAGCTGATAGTTTTGAGGACTGGCAACAGGTCTATGTCTGGAAGGTCTCATTTTGAGTTAATATTGCAAATATCTGTGGATCTATTTCACCTCGGGGATCCTCTTGATGTTTGGGGTTGAGGTCGCCTGCCAAATGTTGTTCTGTCCTGGCAGGAATTGGAGCTTGTAACTGAACTTGGTGTTTGGAGCTGTGTTCCATAAGATCATTGTTTGACTGCACAGAGGGTAGGAATGTGTACCCCTTGTTTGTTTATGTACTACATTACTGTGGTGTTGTCCGCCCCTTATTGCAAGTTGTCCTGATGTAATAGATCTCAAGGCTGCTGAGCTTTCTGTACAGCTAGCATCTCTTTTTTTTGATTTATGCAGAGCCTTTGATCTGCAGTCCATAGGCCCTAGAATGCATTGTCTGCCAGGTGGCCCCCCAGGCGTAGTCTGAAGCATCTGCTGTGATAGTTTGCCTGGCTGGGGGGGCAAGGCAGAAAGGTTGACCTTGTTGAGGTGATGCCTGTGACCACCATAGAAATTTGCCAGTAGGGAACAGAGATATCATTGTGTCCAAGCTGTGGCTGTTGAGACCCATACGCTTTTTAGGTACCACTGTAATTTCATATGCAGCTTGCAAATGGTAATATTAGTATGTGATGTTAGCTTCCAAGGCCTGCAGTATTTTGCAGTTAATTGGCCTTGTTGCCATTGTCTTGAAATATTGTTATTTAGAGTTGCTTGTTCATGTGAAGACAAGTTTACTCACATTGTATCTAAGTTGGCAAACTATGAACAGTCAGCTGTGAGAGTACTCAGATTTGACTTCTTTTCGCTTACTGAAAATTCTGTATAGTTTAGTAGATGCTTTACAAAGCCAGATGATGTAAGAGAGTGTCTTGGCTTTCTGCTTGATGAGGCAGTCATCCAGGCATGGATATATTTGAATTCCTCTGTTCGCAGTATGCAATTAATGGAAAGCAAGCATTTTGCAGAAGACCAGCCAGTGATGTTTCAAAAGGGTGGTGCAGAGACTATAATGGTTTGAACTCTGCAATGAAATGGAGTATCTTCTGCAACTTCAGTCTGAGTTAGGACATGCAGGCATGCTCCTTGAGGTCCAACGTTACTAGCCATGCCTCTCGCCCAACATGGAAGTAGGCTGCTGTGGTGTTAGCATCTTGAATTTGGGTACTGTAGGCAAGTGTTTAGAATTGAAAGGTCCAGAATTGGTCTCCAGGCATTGTCCTTCTGGGCACTAGAAAGAGTCTTGAGTAAAACTTGCCTTGCTCTGGAGTAGTACTAGTTGAATGGCTCTCATGTCCATGAGAGTTGTAATTTGTTTTGTGCCTGCCTATTGATTTTGTGGCAGGTTTGGTATTCCTCTTCATTGGCAAGGTGTGAAAATTAATCTGTATCCTCGTGAAATTATGTCTAGGACCCACGTCTTTGTGACTATGTGCCAGTTGTCTGCAAAAGTAGTTTCTCAAGGGGTTGCCAAGACTATTGCTGGGCCAGATGAGGTGCAAGTCATTGAGTTTGCCTTCTGTGGATTGAGACCTGTCTTCCTCCTTCTGTGTAGTGCCCACTGGCAAAGGTTTGTACCTGGGCTTGTATGTCCTCTCGCCCTTGTAATGCCTGTATTTACCCTCTGTGGTCTGCCGCAGCTGGAAAGGACCACTTTTGTTTGCCAGTTTCTGCTGGAAGCGAGGAGTTGTTTATTGGGGAATGTTTGGATTAAGCTTTGTAGATTTAGAGGTAGTGGGTGTAGGTTTTTTGCATGAGGTTTTCGTGTTATAGTGTAGAGTTAGGAATTTAGATAACCAGAGACATTCAAGGAATGTGAAAAACCTATGTACATCCTGGTCCAGAGGAATAGTGGATAGGCACTGGGTAGGGATGGGATGTCAGATTTGCTTCCAAATAATTTATGATATGCTAACATACTACAATCTAAGGTTGTCTCTTAATGTTAGAAATAGAAGTACATTTTTGATAAGCTTCATATGTGGATAATAGATTCTTGGAATGTCAAAGGACTCCAGAACATGAAAAAAAGGAAGCTGTTTTTACATCTGTTCTTCCAGTCAAAAGTAGACTTTATTTTATTACAAGAAACTCACTTGACTAATGATCAGTGGGATACACTGAAGGATAAGAAATGGATTAGAAAGATAGTGGCGGCGGAAGGGACAACAAACAGTGCAGGGGTGGCAATTATAATTAAAAAACGATACCAAGAGAAAATCTTAGATGTCAAAATAGATAAAGAGGGACGGTGGTGTTTGGTGATTCTTATTTCCAAGTTCTATGATAAACCCATATTACTTATGAATATATATGCCCCTTCCACTAATCAGCATCATTTTATAACTTCAATTTACTCCATTTTACAACAATATAATAACTGCTATATATTAATGGGAGGTGATTGGAATTCGTATCAAGATCCCAAGTTGGACAAATTAGGTCTATCTAAAGCTTTTAATAAACAGGCAATGATAGCATTGAAGGAACTTTAATCCGATTTCAGACTATATGACCCATTTAAACATACATACACACAAACGAAAGCAGAGAATTTTACTTTCTACTCTAGTTGCCATAAAATGTGGTCGAGAATTGACTTTTTTTTTTATCTCGGAAGTATTGATATATGCTGACCCTTGTGTTTCTACCCAAGCACGACAATTATTGGACCACTCCAAAATCACATTAACATTAAATAATAATAATATGAGTAATAGAAGACTTTGAGGATACAATTGGTCTTTAAATCCATATTTACCGAGTAAAGAAGACATATTGAAAGAAGTTAAAGGGACATTTAAACAGTTACTTCATAACCTCCTCAAGAACAGACACCCTGTTGATATAGAATGGGCTACAACTAAAGCCCAAATAAGAGGGATTTTTCTTCAGAAAGCTACTTATTATAAAAAAATGCAAAATAAAGAACTACAGGAGTTGGAAACCAAAAAAAATATTAGACCAGGAGTTAATGAGGAACTACAACAAACAAACAGAAATAGACTTATTAAAATGTTAAAAAGAGCTATTTTTATTACATAATAGTAAACTGTCATTTTATGAACAGAGACATTTAGTAAAATATGCGAATCATATTCAGACTCCCTCAAAAGCACTGGCACGCATTATTAATCAAACGAAATCAACACTATTAATCTCAGAAATATATTATAATAATATGACATATACTAATAAGGCAGACATTATGAATACCTTTGAAACAATATTTAATCAGGTATATGGTGACCAGACACTTTTTCCAGATAAAGCTAGGGAAAATTTCTTACAGAAGATTACATTCCCGAGTATTGATAATGAATCACATAGGGATTTAGTTAAACCGATCTCAGCGGAAGAGGTAACAGAGATAATTAAGAAGCTGAAACCTCATAAAAGCCCCAGGGCCGGACGGATTGACCTCTGAATTTTTCAAAACTTTTAGTGAGATTCTGAGTAGAATACTGTCACAGACATTTAACTACATAATTCAAAATAAAATTAATGATCCCCACTTTAATGCCTCAAAGACAATTCTGATACCGAAAGAGAAAAGTGATTCTAAAAACCCAGATAATTATAGACTCATTTCACTCTTGAATATAGACATGAAAATTATGACATCCATCCTGGCAAATAGGCTGAAGAAGGTCATAAATTTGATAATATCGGAGGAACAGGCGGGGTTTATAGATGGGAGACAGACCACTGATAATACAGTAACGCTTCACACATTAATTTCCTATGCCAAGCATAAAAATCTTTATATGCACTCATAATTGATGCACAGAAAGCATTTGACAGAGTTAACTTGGTATACTTATTTGACATGTTATCATACTTTAATATACCTCAGGATTTCATTTTAACATTAAGGAAAATATATAACAACGCATATACAAATATATTTATCAATCAAGACTGCTCTAAGAGAATACAAATTAAAAATGGAACCCGACAAAGGGTGCCCATTATCTCCTATTTTATTTAATCTTTATTTGGAACCATTATTTTTACACATTAAACAAAATGTTTTTTATAATCCCCCATTATTATATGGTATGAAGATAAATATGGCTGCCTTCGCAGATGATTTAAACATATACTGTACCACACCTGTGTCAGATACCGAGAAAATATTAAAAGCAGTAGAAGACTTTGAGAAAATCTCTAACTATAAACTTAATTTAAAAAAAAACAAAATATTCCCATTAAAGACACCTACACCCTTTTCATTGTTACCACTGATGGGACAGGTAATGACTCTGAAGAAAGAACAAAATATCTGGGTATTGTGTTTTCAACTGATAATAGAGATTTTTTTATAAACAATCTTAAGTCAATTTGGGATCACATAACATTGGACTTGAAAAGATGGAGTAAATTGAAATTACCAATAATGGCAAGAACTGCAATTATCAAAATGAATGTTCTTCCCAGAATACTATATATTCTTAGAGCTACACAACTTAGAATCACGAGGAAGTTTTTTAAACAGCTTCATATAGGACTAGGGAAATTTCTTTGGGAACCTAGGAAAACGAGGATAACATATGAGAAACTGATGGCCCCAAAGAATAGGGGAGGTTTAGACTTACAGGACTTTGAAACCTATTATTTGGTAATTAATGCTAACAGAATTTTAAGGGCGATTCACTTTGATAGATCAAGTCTGAAATGGGCACCCACATGGTTGGTCCTAACTTATAGACATCTAAATGGAGTGGGAATTAATTGTAAAGCACTACCCTTTCTGAATAGAGGAACACTCAGTAAATATGACTTGATGGAACATATTAAAAACTATGTAACTTCAATTCAAAATCTCTTTACTTCATTAAATCTACTAAAGTATATGATGGTGTTTCAGCCACTCCTCAAGAACCCAAATTTAGTAATTGGGAATCAATTGATAGACTTACAGAAATTCCCTCTAAGGATTTAATCATGCTGGATTTATACCCCTTCCTTGGGGTATCAGTACACGATATTTTAAAAGAGGAAAATCTTCCCATTTCTTATCTAATTATTATGAGACAACTAAAAGATCTGGCTACAAATTATTTCAATAACTTTGAATTTAAAGAAGAGGACTTAAATATATGTCGTAATCTGTGGGATGCTTTGTTACAAGACAAAAAGATATATAACTACATCATATAAACTGATAAAAGAGATGAAATATAATAAACATACTCTCCTATCGAATTATTGGAGGGAAAAATTAATATTGGCTGATGACAGCAAGATTTTGGAAGCATTTAAACTAACATTAAAGTCAGTATCCCCCCAAAAATTACTATTCACACAACTGATGATATTTTATAATGCCTACTATACCCGTCTTACTCTTCATAAATTTGACTCAAAGAATTCCCCTAAATGCCCACATTGTATAGATCAGACAGCTGACCTGTTGCACATGTTCTGGAGTTGCAAATGCATCTTTAAACTTTGGAATTCATTAAAACTTCAATTACAGAAAATGGGCTACCAACATTCAACACTCTCTTGGGAATTTATGATCCTACATATTCCCCCGGATAATTTAGACAAATCAAAAAGGATCATAATCATGAATATTTGTTTATTAATGAAACTGTACATAGCTTCAAATTGGTTGAACCCAGACCAGACATCTTGGGAAAATTTTAGAACATTAGCAATAAGACATATCTTAGCGCACAAATTGTTAATCAATGACCATAAAAAAAGCATAAACAATATAAAAATATGGGAGCAAATCTTTAATATTGCGTTGGCCTAGAGGTTCCTATCCACTTTTTCTCAGGACATATATTTATAGGACAGATTCAGTCTTAGATTTGATACAGATTGTAACAATAATACAGACCACTGGTTTTCTTTTTTGTTGTGTTTCCTTTTTAAAAATATATGTTAATATACAATATTTGTGTAATTTTTGGAAGCAGTCGTGTATATATTATGTATATATATATAGTAGTTTGTAGTCATGTAATTGAAAAACAATAAAGACGGATTATTGAAAAAAAAAAAAAGGAATAAAACATTTTTTTATGTTGTATTTTTAAACATATGATAGGTTGGTTATTTAAACAAAGCTGAATCTTATATGTTTATATTTAGCATTGTTGATTTTTAATATATATAATACCTTTGGAAAGTTTTATTTCAGTTTTAAGACCTGATTACAGGTATTTTATGTTGGAGGAGAATCCTTTAAAAGCAGCATTTGATTTGTTTGTTCTAGATTCTGATGAAGTCTGTTGCACACAGATGAAAAGCTATAGTATGCATTACACAAGCTTAAATAAATCTGTGGTATCTACCTTAACCAGCAGTGCCTATTTTTGGATCTGTTTTGCAACTAGTGTTTTTGTTAGTAAAATATAGGTAAGGTTTGTCTGCCTTTGCTGAATGAGAGTATGAAGAGATATAGATGATAGAAGCACTAATTTGTAGGGGGATTTAACAAATAATATTACTAAAATCTGGTGCTCAGAATACAGTGAGTATGGAATAAGGTACATGGCAACAGTGATTGCAATGTTTATTTACCCAGACATGTTAATAAATATTCCTTCAGATAAAGTCCAAATCAGGTGGCTCAAAGAGATGAACTACCAAAAACAAACGCCACAAAGCAAAGAAAAAATCCAAGACTGATGACTAATAGTAAAAACAGTTCACCTGGTAAGAGCCCAATCCTTTAATGGAAAATACAGTTTGAACAACATGAGCGCTTTCGTCTGTAAAAATACAAACTTCATCAGATAAAATCACACAAAAACTGACATCCTTTATATAGAAAATAATTACCCCATAAAATGATTAACTTCAATAATTCAATCAATCAATAAAATCAATAAAGTCATAAAAACTTTTTTTAAAAAGACATAGTACTAGGTGAGTTTTGATGCATCAAACCAAAAAAGCCTGAAAAGGCTTTAATGCACCTGATAGAACTTTAATGAACATTTTGATTAAAAATGATGAAAATAATTATTAAATGTGTATGTATAAGTAGTACATATCAAGTGTTGACCAAATAAAATGTTTCTGTGCTATGTGTTTTTGTTTTCTAAAAATTCAAGCTTTTTCAAACTATGTTAGCCTTTCCTACTAAAATAGCTTTAATGTTGATGTGTTCATTTAAACCAGGAAAAATGTTAGATTTTAATCTAAGTTGCCATCTAATTTCTTTCTGCAACAAAATATTTTTTGGATCTCCCCCTCTGTTTTCCACATCAACAATATCAATGATCCCAAATTTAAACAATGGTGAAGGAGACTGACAAATAGTGGTGTGTTTGTATAAGGCACTTGTTTCCTTTTTAGTTTTTATATAATTTCTGTGTTCGTAAATCCTATCTTTTAGGTGACGTTCCATTTTGCCCACGTAAAAACATGGGCAATGACAACAAGTTGCCAAATACACCACCATGGAGGTGTAACAATTACCCCTGCAAAATTTTACTAAACTATTCAAACCATTGTTCAAAATAACACTGTTTCAAATATTAATGTAAGGACATTGGGCACATCTGCCACATGGGTGAGTACCCCTACTATTCTTAAGAGATTGGTCTCTTCCTTCCAATGTTCTTTTAAAGTTGTTACCCACTCGGTGAATGAAAGTAGGTTTGTTGCCTATAATGTCCAAAATTTCAGTATTGGTCTTGAGAATAGGCCAATTAACATATAAAATCCTCTTAAAATTCGAAGAAAAGTTGTTATGTTGAATAGAGCAGGAACCTGAAAATTCTTTTGATCTACCTTCTAGTGTATCCGTATTTAAAGTGTATCCGTATTTAATAAATGTTAATAAATATGTTTTTCCCAACCATATCTGTCTAGCCTGCTTTCATTCTTTAATGAAATCTGAATCATCCAACACCTTTTCTATATAACTGTTTTTACAGTTTGTCTTTGGCAACAGCTACCACTACCATGTACCTCTTTCTCAGTTACTGAACGCTGCATCAAACTGCAAATTGCAACATGTCCAACTGCCTTTACTCAGATTTGTAAGCTCATCTTTACTGGCTTCCTCTCAGTTAACGTCAGTAATTCAGATTTCAACATCTATAACATTTTTGCATGAATAATGCTTCAGAAAAAAACATTTTCACCCTTCAGCACCAGCCTCAATGTCATCCCCCACTTAATCTCCTCTGGCTAGTATGAATACCACCTTTGGCATCCCATTATAATGTGCAGCTGGCCTAGTGGGACTACCTTGACCAACAAACCAGAAGTAAGTAAATAAATAACTAAATAAAATTAATAATTAGGGGAAGCAGAATTTGTACTACAGTGATGCGATTTAAGTTACCTCAAATGATAACTACCTGTACTGGAAATTGTTGGATTAGTATGAATACTAAAAAAGCAGATGGCCATTTTAAAATACAAAGTCTTGCAATGCTGAGTCCTGGAAAGTGGAGACTGACTAGCAGAAAATAAGGAATTACTAAGCATAAGATTGCCATTTCTCAGAATATACCCTTTTCTTCAAGGTACATTTTGGGGTAAGGATGCAGGGGGCTTGCCCTTCCCTGCAAAAAAACAACTTTATAAGAGAACGTCAATGTTTGACAGTTGCTGTTCTCTTGTTTCAGTCTTTTTTTCAGTGTTTAAGACCCTGCATTGTGAGTCTCAACCTTTTGAGTAGGAAGCCAACAAATCATTGTTTTATGCATAATTTTCAGTTGTATAGACAAGAGTCATACTTACTGTGTTGCATATTGCCCACATCTCTCACACTGTGTACGACCTTATTCTGTTTATTAATGCACGTTTAGCTGAAATGGGCAGATGCAGTCCAGTTTACTTTTCTAGTAAGTTAAAATAATGGCACATATTTCTGCCCAAAAAAAACATAGATATGTTCCAGTCAGTAAAACATAAGATGAAGCACTGTGGTTGTGAACATTTCAGGTACCAGAAACCTTTGACGATGCTATCACTTTTTCAGAAGAGGAATGGAAGATGTTAAGAAAACAAGATAAAGAGCTTCACAGAGAAGAGACGATACACAACTATGAAACCTTAGTTTCAGTAGGTAAGTGTAGCTCAGTTTTGTCTTTAATTTGAAAGTTATTAGTGTAATATGAATTTTCTTTGCCAATTCAGTTCAGAACTGTTTACATTGTACCTAGTTGTGCCAAGTAATTGCTGTCTTTTTACATTTGCTATAGTCCAGCCATGGTGAACATCACTTTCCTCTCTACTGGTCTCATCTGATGCTACCTCCTTACCCACTTTATTGTTTAAGTATTCCTTGCATAGTAATGCTTGCTGATTTTATTCATCTTCGCCGTTCTTTGTCTTACAGTTCAATACTTTTTAAACAAAGTCATGCTTCCTTTCATACCTCTCAACTCTCCCTAATATTTTCTCAAAATTTTGCTCTATCCCTCCTAAAATTAGATTTTTCTTTTTTTATTTTCAGAAAAGGTAGTGGATTACAATCAGTACATGCTGATAATCATTACCATTACAGATTTCTTTAATGTCATAGCAAACGTGTTAATTCATGTTCTCTTTTACTATCAACTTTCTACATTAATAGTACCAGTCTTTAGTAAGTGTCCCCAGTTTGCAACCCTTTTCCCTATTTTTTTTGTTGTTGTTTTCATAATTCTGGAGTTAATGCTGAAAGTTGTTTCCTTTCACTTTTTAAATTTGTCCCATGAATTATATATTATTATCTATCATTCTCTTTTCATAGAACATTAGTCCTTTAATTTAGGTTATAAAGCACTCTTTATTCATAAGCTATGACGTCTTAGAGATCTACGTTCTAGTGCACATATGACAGAAGAGCTTTGGAGCCATTCATAGGATTACAGCATGTACAAGGCAGGTCAAATCGGAGGCTACGTGCACCTTGTGCATACACAGCCCTAGGTTCTACCACCCTTTCCAAGCAGGATGATGTCTGTTAGTCCTGGTGGAAGTTTAAGAGCAATCATCCAACTGTCCAAGCTACATTTCAAGAATGACAGGGAATCTCATTTCTTGACATACTGGTAGAGTCTGTTCTAGAGCAAGGGGAGGAACTGGCTAATAATCACTTCATCTAGTTTTATTTATTTTTTGCTAAAGGTTTAGACCTCTGGTTCTGACGTTGGTAGTAAAAGTTGATTCCTCAAAGAAAATAAGGTTTTGGGGAGCCTGAACAACACCGAGTACAAAGAAAAGGATTACAGTCTCTTCTGGTAGCTAATTTTTTTAAACACTTTTATTGAATTATCGCTTATGACATAGGCAAATTTACATTTCTACAAAAGTAATCAAACTGTATTAAGTTATGATTTTGAGACCAGAAGTCCATTTTTGTTAGGATCCTAAATCGTTTTTCAAGTTGTTTTTTTTTTTTTTTAATAGGTCTAGCCAAATGCATGGTGAAGGAGGAAATTAAATGTAATAGGTTTGACTAGGGCAAAATATAGAAGGACAATGACTTCTTTACTTTTAGAAGAGATGCCCTTGGCAATTAACTATGTAATACAGAAGGATTTCCTAACTACAGTTGCCAAGTAATGGTTAAAAGAGAGGGAGCAGTAAACTCACGTGCCCAGATCCCTGATCATTGTATGGTAAAGGGGTGTTTTCAGTGTAGTAAGATGCACAATGCTTCTGCATTCCAAAGAGGAGGATGCTGCATTCCTTACTGTTTAGTCCAAACCCTTTTTATTCACCTGGAATTGGTTTTGGAGGATATATGCATTCAAAGGAGATTTAATAACCATACCCAGTGGCGCTTCTCCGGTGGTGCAGCGGTGGCGTTGTTGCCTCACAGCAAGAAGTTCTCTCGTTCGATTCTCGGCTTGGGTTGGCAGTGCCTTCTGTGTGGAGTCTGCATGTCCACCCAGCGGTCGAGTGGGCGTTCGAAAGGCATGCGTTGAATGGGCATGCCTTTGTTGAAGGTTAGACGTCGGGCTGGCAACTCGACACCATAAAAAAAAAACTAACTGCCAATCATTAGCTGACCGGAATTCAGCTGTGGCGACTCCTAACTGGGAAAAGCCGAAAGACAAACAACCCAGCTTGCAGTAAAGTTTATTAACCAGAGACCTGTGTTATTTTGGATGTCTAGAAACATAGATGCTAAATAGACATGAGACTAGCACAGATTTGTGAGGGATACCACTGGTCACCTTCTCTGTGCCAGAGGGCACATCATCCACTTGGTCAATTTGCATTCTGTCCTTAAACCAGTTGGATGTCTGTCTTACCATGAAAGGCTTTATTTTTTTAAGACCATCAGCTTATAAACAATTCCATAATGTGGTATGGTGTAAAACACCTAGGCCACATCAAGGTAGGCAGCATGCATTGCTCTCACCACTGTTGACCACCTGAGTGACATTCTCAATGACACTGAAACGTTTCTGTAGGCAGGACCTCCCCTTTACAAAGCCAAACTGCAATGAGTCTAGCTTTACCAGATTTGTGATATCATGATGTTTGAGGCTGTTGATCATGCATTCCATGGTTTTACTATTAAGTCTCATAAAGTTGATAGTTCCCTGGGTCCATGGTGTGTCTATCCTTATGGAGGGGCATCACTAAAGCAGTGCACCAGGATTCAGGGAGGTTCTGTCCTAAAGCCAGTTGGGTACTTATCTTGCCATGAAGGGATTTATTTTTAAGACCATCAGCTTATAAACAATTCCATCATGTGGTATGGTATAAAACATCTAGGCCACATCAAGGTAGGCAGCATGCATTGGTCTCATCACTGTTTACCACTTTTTTTTCTCCAAATCTTTTGGGTTTCTAGTACTCTGATGGGAATGGACCCCATTCCTAAGTCAAAATATGATTAAAGTTCATGATATTAGTATTGTTTCAATCTTTGATGTCAGCCAAAAGTGCTCTTCACAGCACCTGCACTGTGCCCAGTAATGACTCCTTCTGTTGCTTCTAATGCCATTGGAACTGTCTGAGCATCTTTCTTCCACATTGCTCTCGTTTCTGCCTGCAGATCCTGGTATTTTATGACTTTGTGTCTCTCTGTATGCACGACACTGTAGTCACTGGGTGTTGTGATTTCAGTGATCAATGCTACTTTTGTCTTCTTTTCTCGGACCACTGCATCTGGTTTTCTAGCTTCTATCTTTTGAACTGTTGGTACTGGGTGATCCCATGTGATATAAACTTCATTATTTTCTATGATGCTTTGTGGCTCGTGTTTCCAGTTATTTTCAGCCACTTCGCTACCATAATGTTTGCACAATTCCCAGTGCAACAGTCTTGCCACATTATTATGCCTTTCTGTATACAGTCCTTCTGCCATTCATATATCACAACCAGCTACAAGATGTGTGACTCTTTCCAATTCGGTTTTAGAAAACCTACATTTGACTGTTTCTCCCAAATGTTCATTGCTCTTTGTAAACCAGCATGTATGTAGCCCACTATCTTGGGCTGCCAGTATTAACCTTTCATCTCTTGATTTGAATTTGCCTCTCCTTAACCATTCCTGTGTTTGTTCCTGATCAACATGAGGTTCTTCCAGAAGTTTTCTATACTTGCAACTATATTTATGCTTTTTCCACATTTCTTGCTTTCTCATCTGGTCCTTCACCTTATATTCTTTCTTTTGTTTTTTGGCACATTCAGTTGCTGCCTGATTTTTATCTACTTCTGGTTTGATTTCCATTCCTGCTTGACACCGATATGCTTCTGCAAAATTAAGCAGAGAAGTCATCTTAGATTTATTCTCCTCTTGTTTCAAAACTTTCACTACATTTGGGTCTTGTGAGATCAGCAGATATGTGTGGAGTCTCAAAATTGCAGATCTATACATGTAATCAATTTCAAGGAGGCCCATGTGCACTGATTTTTATAAATCATTCGGTGATCTCCTTCTCGTTTTCCTGTCTAATCTATCCAACGTGTTTTGGGGCCAATCAGTCACTCCAAAACTGTAAGTTAGTACAAGAAGAACATATTGGTTTATAGCTTGGATTTTGTTCCTAGATGTCAACACTGTTTTCAGAATTAATTTAAGTCTTCTAAATTATTCCTTACTAATTTTTATTCACATTTGTTCATGTTTTATTGCTGATCCTTCATCAGTTCCCAAGTATTTATACACTTCCTCTTGCTCAAGTTCTTTTATATCACATTCTTGTTCCAAACTGATGTTTTCTTGGTGCTGCAGTTTTCCTGCTTTTAAAGGTTGCTTTTGCACACTTATCAAGACCAAATGACATTCTTATATCATCTGAAAAAGTTTTGACAACCTGCAGCTGTGCTTTCGGTTCCATATCGGATGAGCTATACAGTTTTAAATCATCAACAAAGAGAAGATGAGAAGTCATTACAGTTGTTTTCTAGGAGCAAAATTGTAGCCATGGCCTAAGCTGTTAAGTAAACAGTTTAATGGATTAATGGCAAGGCAGAATAGCAACAGTGACAGAGAGTCACCCTGAAATATCCCCATTTAAATTGTTATCCCTGAGATAATAATCTGTCCTTTATCATGGCTTAATTGTAGAGTGGCCTGACACTGTTTCATTGTCGCTGTAATGTAGTCTGTCAGTGTAGAGTGTATCGTATACATTATTAAGCACTCTTTTTTTTATCCATGAATGTGGGATACTATCAAATGCTTTTTTATAGTCAGTCCATGCCATACTTAGATTCTTCCCCTTTTTACAGTTCTCCAGTATGACTTTATTTAACAACAAATGATCCTTTATTCTATATGACTTTCTTTTATTGCCCTTTTGTTCTATTGCCATAATTGAGTTTTCTTCTACGTGACTGTGAACTCTGTCAGCATAAGTTCCCATGTATAGTTTATACGTCGTCGAAAGCCAAGTTACTGACATTCTCAATGACACTGAAAGGTTTCTGTAGGCAGGACCTCCCCTTTACAAAGCCAAACTGCAGTGAGTCTAGCTTTACCAGATTTTTGATATCATGATGTATGAGGCTGGTGATTATGCATTCCATGGTTTTACTGTTAAGATTCATGAAGTTAATAGTTCCCTGGGTCCATGGTATGTCCATCCTAATGGAGGGGCATCACTAAAGCAGTGCACCAGGATTCAGGTACGTCGTCTGTAAAAAGGCTTAGGTAAACCATTTGAGAGGGGGATCAATGAATGTTTAACACTGTTTATAACACAACTCAGTATGTTGTCTGGACCTATGGAGGATACATTCTTGATCTTTGAGAGTACTTTAAAACATGTTCCTTAGTGATAATGGGGAGGCAGAATGACTCCGCACCGTATTGGTTTGAGTGGGAGGCTCCATCTTGGAGAAGCATGGAGCAGCATTGAGTTATTTCTTAGTTTTCTGATGTAACTGAAGAAGTACTAATAATTACTGTCAGCAAATACCAATAAAAGGACATTGCTTCTGCTGCTTGCTTTAATTTGTGTGATGCTTTACTGGTCTTTATAGTTTATTTCAATTTCTTAGTGAGATGTTTAATACTGTTTTGATACTGTGGGGGTTTTGACCTATGAGGCAGTTTTAATGAGTTTTTTCCTTCTGCTATACAATTTGTTTATATTGATATACTTTTATTGCTCTTTATATTGTTATATTGCCATGTGCATATCTTTAATTATTCTTCTTAACTAGACAAACTACTCAGTGGGGTCTAAGGGTGGAGGGTGGTTCAGTGTAAAAAGTACAGTTACCACATGCCCCTCATCCTGCTTAGGGTGCCTCCTCCATTGAACTGCAGTAGGGCAACTATCTCTACCTGCTACTTTGTCTGAGTCTAAAACATCACCATGAGGTAATTGTTATTTATTTATTGTGTAGTTAAGTGGTCTGGAGCCATTTTTGGATGTGAAACTGTCCCTGGAGGATGTCAGACAAACACACACTAACCTAAGTCAAAGTAAAGATGTAGAAGTGTAGGATATTGTAACAGAGGCTTGAAAGGGTAACTTAATAAACCCATCTGAATGAGTAGGTTGTGAAGTCAGATGATTTTAATAATATGCCATTTTATGATTAGCTAGATTTCAGGTGTCCTATGTCAAGAGAGAAATATAAGCACTTGACTAACACATCATCACTTTAACAGACTGTGGGCTGTACTTTAACAGACCAAACGCAGGAAGTGATTGGACTACATTTAATGACACTGTATTGAATTGAACCTGAGGTGTAAGTGTTGGAAATGCCTCTCAGTGAGAGTTAAAACATACCTCTATACAAACCCTCTAAACTAATTTATGATACCGGTAGCTATACCTCTAAACGAGCATCTTCACTGTGAAACAAATTACCAGAAATGAACTCATTTGGAACCACTTGCAGAAACTGGGAGCTTACTCTGAGGCAAGGGTCTGCCTCTGTTATCTGTAAGACTTGTATTGTTATACAAGGTGTTTAGACTAGCTTGTATTCTCTATTAGAATGTGCCTAGGGATCACAATACTTTATTCACCATTAGTGATGGGAGTTTAGTTACATTGCTTGTGTTTTATTTTCAAACTCATTTAGTAAACTCTAAGTAAAGTAATTTACTACTTTTAAATTAATCTTTCCAATTACCTAACTTACGTAATGTCCAAAGAGAACTTTCTTGTATTTATAAACATTAAAGCTGACGTCCATGTCCAGCCAAATGGAACTCTGCCAAAGTACCTAAATAAGCCCATTGTACCTTTTTACTTAAATTTCACAAGATGGTTAAGTGCATGTAATGTCATTGCTACTGTATTTTCTGGTAGAATATCAAGGCAAGACAGGTGCTGGATGTCTAAGAAGGATAAACTTAGCCCTTTTGGTAAATGCATGTCTGCAAAAGCAAGGTGAGTGATTAGTGTTTGGGAAAATAAAGTTTGTGTGTCTGTGTGTGTGTGTGTGTGTGTGTGTGTGTGTGTGTGTGTGTGTGTGTGTGTGTGTGTGTGTGTGTGTGTGTGTGTGTGTGTGTGTGTGTGCGTACCAGTATCCTTGAAGCAAGAGGGCCTTTATACTGCAAATAGAAGAGCCTTGTTCAGAAAGGAACATTCGCAAGAGTCCCAAAACTGGAGTCATGGTTGTAAACCCCTCCAGACAGACTTAATTTGTAAATATTGTCTGTTGCTTCCAGAAAGCTGGATTATCACTAGCATGCCTTGCTGATTAAAATGTTGAAGTCATGGAATTTAAAGCTAGTATTTTTGTTAACACACTTCTGGTGGAAGAATAAATATTACAGGGGAGGGAGCATGAAAAACTACTCCATGAATGATTTTTTTTAAACAGCTTGTTATCAAGTTAAGTTTATATTTGCATGGTTCCTGAAATAATTTTAATTTAAATCAACTAAAAAAATAAATAAATAAAGCAGTGCATTTTGAAGTGAACATCTACATTTCACATTATTTTGTATAAAAATCACACATGTTAAAGCAATATGAAATACAGTAGCTGCCAGGAGATTTAAATCTGATCTAATTTGTTAAAGGACTTGACATTCTGTCCTCCTTTAAAAGATACCATCTTTTCTGTCAAATCTGTCAGTTTTAATTCTTTAAGAAAATTATCTACATTTTTAAGAGCACTATAAAACTAATTTCCCAACCAAACTTACAACCAAATTAAAACAAGTATGAGTGGCTGAATACAGGGTCTAGAAATTAAATTAAAAAAATAAATAAATAAAAAGTTTTCTTCATACACACTTGTTTCAACACCTCAGTTTAAAGTTGTTATTAGCTTTAAAACAGGAGAGTGCTCACAGAGCCAGCCAAACCTCTTAGCACAAGAAATCTGGACAAAGCAAAAAGTAATGGGGGACAAAAGCCCCAAAACAGGGACAGATTTTAAATATTGTTCGTATAAACTAGACCCGCGGTAGTGGTGCTGTGGTAGAGTTGTCGCCTCACAGCAAGACGTTGTTGCGTTCGATTCTCCGCTAGAGCGTCTTCTGTGTGGAGGCATGCGTGAATGGGCGCGCCTTCGTTGAAGATTGTGCGTCAGGGCTGATAACTCGGCATATAAAAATCCACTACCAAACATTAGCGGACCGGAATTCCACTGTGGTGACCCCTAACCGGGATGAGCCGAAAGACACAACACAACATAAACTTAGAAAGCTGCTTGAATAATGGGATTTGTGTTACCATGCATTTTCTGAAGGAAATAAAGTCTGAAAATCACACATATCTTTACTTTTTTTCATTAGTGACTTCAATCATCTGTGATTTCCCAGAAAAACACAGATTTTATGAGGAGCAGACCAAATATTTGAGGCAAAAATCTGGACATTCTGCAAAAATCACACAATGCACAGTTGAGAGGTATGCCCCATTTCCTAAATTGGTCAAATCACGACTGCTAAATGTTTTAACTTTAAAGGCAGTCTATAATTCTTGTTGTGACTGAACTAAAACAAATGACAAATTATGAAATGACCTGGCACTGTAGTGTAGTATAAAGAGGGTGCTGTGTACATTTTGATTGAGAGTTTAACCAATTAACTGTATGTTATAAGTTGCATCGCTTAATAGGAAAAGAACAGAATTACAAGTCCCAAGATAACTCATTTTTAGAATTTTTTTTTAATTTTAAAAATCTATATTAAAGTTGTTTTAAAAATTCTCGCTTGCAAGTTTAGCAGATAGTGCTTTTGGTGGCACTGCAATTGTTCAAACAGAATTGTACTTCATGTTCCTATCTGAATCAGTGGAATGTAGTACTGGGAAGTGAGATTTTGTGCTATTACTTAACAACACTTCTCTTTCCCACCCACACGCACATACAGAGTTGCAGATCATGGTTAATCAATCCATGCCCTGATACTATGGCTTGTAAAATCAGTTGTTTATAATAAAATGATCTGTCTCTTGACCATGACTCTCAACTGTCCAGATTTTCATGGAATGTCCAGATATTTAGCTCATATTTTTGGCCTGTTGCTCATAAAATTTGTTTTTTATTTTCTTTGTCGAAAATCATTGAGGATCGAAATCACTAAATAATGACATACTTTTGAATTTTGGTCTTCAGAAAATATGTGCTTATGCAAACCTGTTATAGGAGCAGTATTTAAAATCTGTCCCTAATTTTGATTCCTCGTGTCACCATTATTTTTAGCTTTGTCCAGATTTCTTGCATGTACTGATTGAGGGAGGCTCCAGACCAAGCTGTTTGTGCTCATTTGTGATGAGACAGATGAAATGTGTGGAAGGGGAATATGTATCTTCAATCAAATCCTGTCAGGAGTAATTGGACAATAAATAATTTTGAGTTTATCTGTGCTTTTTTGCATGAAATTCAAGTTTCCTAAAAAGTGCCACTACCCAGAACTATTTTTTTCTTACCTTTCACTAGCTGACAGCCGTAGGGATTGTGCAGCATAGACAGTAAACTACACATATTTCTCTTTTGGTGGGAGTCTTGGGTCTGAAAGAAGGAATAAACTCCATATTTCTACAGGACCCCTGGTGTGCAAAGTAGGATTTGATTATCAAATGCAGGCAAAAGTGGAGGAGGGAATTATATTTGCTTGTTGCACAGAGGCACTTGGAATAGTCTGTATGCCATTATATTCTCTGCTCTATTGTGTTACCATATATTTTTTTACTTTAACTCTTTTCCGAAAATGAAAAACATATTTTGCCCTCATTTCTTCCTTGGTAGTTTATGTTGAGAAAGGATAGTAGGGCTGTAGTTGTACTGTGACTAGGGCAAAATCATGTTGTGATGATGTGAATCAGTTATTGTCTAAAAGGTATTGAAGAACTTGACTGTAGATACATCTCTGTAGGATTTTGGAGAAAGGTGAGGGGAAAGCATTTGAATGGCAGTTTGATTGTCCTCTGAATTTGCCACCTTTTTATAGAACTGGTGTAAAGTTTGTTTTCATAACTTAGGGACTGGTTTCAGAAATGCAACAGTTTACATTCATTTTGTGAAAACCACATTGTGTGTGTGTGTGTGTGTGTGTGTGTGTGTGTGTGTGTGTGTGTGTGTGTGTGTGTGTGTGTGTGTGTGTGTGTATACAGGTAGATATTGGGTAAATGCTGTGCCAATGTCACCACTCTGTGCTTGTACATTGTTTTATGTGTTACCACAAGTGACATGTGTCACAATTTTCTATTGTTTTGCACTACTGTTTTTTTTATTATACACTCAGTTTTCTTTTATTATAATATACATCTAAATATTATCTGTGTGTGCCAGGTTTGCACTCATAATATCGGCAAAGGCATTTCATCCACATTTGGTTGACTATTTCCATTGTAGTCTTGCATGAGGGAACAGTCTTTTTTTTTTTTGTAGATAACTGCTGTTTTGTGGTGGTTTATATAACTGGACTTATTGTTAGTTAGTAATTGGTTACAGCTGCAGCCTCCCTGTAAATGCAGGTTTTGCAGTGCTTTGTATAGGAAAGTTGAGACTGGATGTAGTTATACTTTTCTATGTCATCTTGTTTACTGTTGTTATGAACTAGGTCAACCTTTGCATAACCTCTGAAGTATACCTCATTAGGAGGAGCATTTCTCATTTTGAGTCTTAAAAAGTCCAGGTTCTGTCACACATTTAGTGTCTAACTGGTACCCATGGTAATTAATATTATTGTCATGTGGTATCCTCTGTGTGGCACTGTGCCCGTGGTTACAATTTCTCCCCTGATTCAGACCTGCAAGGTTTACATGGTTTCTTCAAGCATGGAGCAGCTACCAACAGAGCTCATATTCTAATAAATGATAAGTCTGAATTTCTTAGACTTATTTTAATGATGGTGCTAATAAAAGAAAAAAATACAGAAAACAAAAGTCGTGAAGATTGTAATGACTAAAGAGTACATACATTGTATTATGACTTTGTTTTGCAACTGTAATAAAATTGTAATAATCTGTTTTTAGGTATCAGGAGCACAGAGAACAGTGTGAGTTGCAATCGGCAGTCATCAGTTGGGGCACAACAGTTATATCGCCAAGCAGAGAACCTTCAGCAGTGTGCTCAGCCTGTGAAGGGCTATGACAAATGTCATGTCGCTCCTGTACCACCGCTTCACCTGGAGCATAAATGCAGCAAGACCTCTGAATGTGAAGTACCTCAACGTCCTTTCAGAGGGAAGAAACTATACAAATGTGTGGAATGCAGTAAGTGTTTCACATGCCGCAGTAGTTTGCGACAGCACTCTGTCAGTCACACAGGAGAGAAACCGTATAAATGTACTGAATGCAGTAAGTGTTTCTCATATCTTAGTGGGCTTCGCCAGCATCTTGCCACTCACACAGGAAAGAAACCATACAAATGTACTGAATGCAGTAAGTGTTACCCGTATCACACTAGCCTTCGTCGGCACCTTGCTGCTCACACAGGAGACAAACCATATAAATGTACTGAATGTGGCAAGTGTTTTACACAGAAGGTACATCTAGAATATCATCAGTATACTCACACAGGAATGAAGGAATAAAATTACTTAGGCTCTTCCCAAATAGGCACTGACCTGGTTAACAGCAGGAAAAAAAAACAATCCTGCTTAAAAGTGAACCTGCAAGCCATCCTAAGAACTATGGACCAGTAACTTGCCTTCCTGCAGCACATAAATTATGTGCTAGAACTGATGCACATGGTTACTGCCATTCTGAAAAAAAAACCCAGTCATGGCAGTAGAACAAACGGGTAATAAAAGAAACGTGTACAGAACAAAGGATCATTGCTGCCAAATAAAGCCATGATAGAGAGATGTAAAACGTAGACTTTCCAGTATGGCGTAGATAGATTACCAAAAAGGATTCAACAGCAACCCACCCAACCCATGGATTATGGAACATTTACAGATGAATAAGTTACATCGTACATTGATCAATTACATTGAATTAGCTATGAAACAGTGACATATCGCTCTACAGCTGAGTGATGGTAAAGGACAAATTATTATCCCAGCAATGAAAATTCAAAGGAGGAGCTATTCCGGGGTGATTATTTGTCACCACTGCTGTTCTGTCTTGTCCTTAACCAGCTACGTTGGTTGCCTATTAAACTAGGCTATGGTTAGCTTAACTTCCAGAAACGAGTCTGATTCAAAGATATCTCAACTACTTTGTATGGATGATGTAAAATTGCATAGCTCATCAGATGAGGATCTACGAGAACTACAGATGATGAAAACTTTCTCAGGTGGTATAACAATGATATTTCATCTTGATAAATAGACAGGAATGATATTTATAACAGGGAAGCTACAGTATCAAGAAAATGTCAACCTGAGACAGGAATGTGATGTAAAACAACTTGAACAGGAGGGTGTATAAATATCTGGGAATAAATAAAAGGTCATCAGTAGAGCATGAGCAAATGAGAACAAAGCCAAGTAAAGAATACTTCTAAAGACTAAATGTAGTAATGAAAACTGCCTTGACATCTAAAAATAAAGTTTAAGCTCCAAATCAATTTGCTGTTCCTGTCCTAACTTACAGCTTTGGTGCAGCTGACTGGTCTGAAAGAGCATTGAATTAGTCAGGCAAGAAAATAAGAAAAATGCTTCATGCCTCTCAAATGATATATAAAAACAGTGTATACCAAGATCATATACACTCTGTCTAAAGGAGGTATGGACTTCCTCAAAATGTACTACATGTGTAGGTCTGCAGTCGTAGGACTGCATACATAATTGATGATGTCATCAGATCCAAATGTAGAGAAAGTTCTAAAGCACGAGGAGAAGGTGTCTAAAATGACATATTTGCTTGTTTAACGCAAGCATTTCAGAAATCGGTGGGAATGGAAATCAAACCAGAAGAAAAAATAATCAGACAACTGTGAGTGCCAAAAAAAGGGGCAAAAAAAGACTATAAAGAAAAGGATTAGAAGAAAGGGAAACAAAAACGGAAAGTCAGCAGATTTAATGGCAAGTATAGAAAACTCCTAAAACAAACACATATTGACCAAGATTTGAAATGGGAATGGTTAAGGAGAACTGAATTTAAACCAAAAGATGAATAATGCTGACCCAAGATAGTGGGCATTGATTTACAAAGTCTATTGAAAATGTGATAGAACGAGAGAGAGAGAGAAATGCAGGTTCTGTAAAACAGAACTGGAAAAAGTGGCGTATCTCATTGCTGGGTATGATACATTCATGACCGATGGTCTGTATACTTAAAGGCATAATAATGTAAATAAAACTGTTGCACTGGGATTGTGCAGACACTAAAATATAGAAATAGCTGAGATGCACTGGAAATATGAACCACAAAGCAGTATCAACAGTGATGAAGTCTGGATCACATGGGATCACCCAATGCTAACTGTTGAGAAAATAGATGCAAGAATACCAGCTATAGCAATTCAAGAAAATAGATAACGTTAATCATTGAAATTACTACACCCAGTAATTATAGTGTCCCATACACAGTGAGAGACAGTAATGAAATACCAGGCTCTGCAAGAAGAAAAGAGATGTGGAAGAAAGATACCCAGGCAGTCCTAATAGTAATAGCAGCAACAGAACTATTACAAATAATTTGCAGTTGTACTTAAGTATGCTACCAGTACATGTAACTCCATATGAACTGCAGAAGGAGGCAGTTCTGGGGATTCTGAAGAAGTCTGAGGATGAAAGCGTTTAATAAATAGTCTGTTATGCTAATTGTTTGGCTTCACCTTTGGTTCCAGTTTCTTTGTTGGATCTATTCCTGTTACAGTATTAAAAGCCAAAAACATTTGCAGAAGTAAAAAAGGTGACTTTTATATCTGTCATAAAGAAAGGCAAGCACAAAAATGTAAGCTGTTGGAACAACTTCTGATAATCCTCTTAAAGATGACAGAAATCTTACTGACCGAGTTAAACCATGATCTTAGCAACCCAAGTGTGACAACTAGTAATGCAGAGGTAATTAATAGGTTCATAGATTAGTACTAGGCTAACTGCCCTTGTGAGCCATTTTAAGCCTAGCCAATTATCTCTTGTGAGACTCAAACCCTGCACCTTGTGTTTGTAAGGCAAACACCTTAACCATTAGGCCACCCTCCCAACCCTAATAAACTGATTAGCCTGTTATAAGACTTGGAAACATGTGAACAACACAGGATGAGATGAAAATTATGTTTTTCTGTTATGCAATGAACCCTGATTTCTGAAATAGATGATACAAAGCAAGAACATAAGAAAAAAATTGAATTGCAAAAATTAATTTCAGCTGAAAATATGTTAACAATCACTATTGCTTTGGGAAGATTATGTAATGAAACAAAATAGTATCTAGACAATGAAACAATTGGTGAGCTTGAGAAAGCTGCAGTGCATGATGTGTTAAGAGAATAAGATGATGCAACAAAGGTTTTTAAAACCCAAAAGGGGAACAATAAATTAAGAAAAGAAGTGGGACTAAATATGGTACAGAGTACATGCAGAAAAGGAAGCTGTATTAGCGATGTCTACAGCAACATCAATAATATCTGAAGTTAAATATAGACAGACACCTATACATTGTAAATATTACAAGAGGATAACAAAACAGAAATGGAATCTGATGAAAAGTAAGCCGTTCAGCTGTTCAGTAAGGAAAAACAGAATAAAACTGAAACAACGGACCAACTAAGTGTATAAATTGGAACTCGGATACATACAGCACCCCACTATGATAGTTCCTTAAACAGGAATGTACTCAAGAAGTCAAAGCAGAACTAAATCTGTGTATCATTAATGAAGATGGTTAATTAAAATAATGACATGCTTAGGAAGTGATGACCGAACTAAAACAGGTTGCTATAAAATGAAGTGATACTCTGTAAGATTCTAAAGGAATCCTTCTGCAGTTCATATGGGGTTACATGTACTATTTAAAAGTAGATATATATCGTTTATTATTACACACACAGCACCTTCCCTCTTATCTTGCGAGACATGCACTCTGCCTGCCTACTCATGAACTGTAAGGGTCAATCTACAATATGATTCTTAGAGTAACTTAAATTGATTAAACGTTACATGTTTGCGTTCAAGACGTATTTGTAATAAAATACCTATCCTACACTGTTGTCTCTGCTTCTATCAGACAGACATTCTCCCAGTTATGGAGACTTGGCTGAAGACAGTAGATACTGCCAGTACCTTTACTCTGTTTGGGATTGTCATGGTTGGGGAGGATAGTCTCCCTAAATGGGAGGAGGCAGATGTTCATTTTATAGCTCACTGTTGCAGTATTAATAGTCAGTGGGACGTCTGCAGAAAATCCAGCATACAGAGATTTCACCCCCCCCCCTTCTGTGTAACCTGTTATTGTATTTCCAGTCTAAAGCTGCCATCTTTTATTGTCTGGTCAGAGTATGGGGGCTCTTCAGTGTATTAGATCAGCCTGCTGGCTCATAATAGGGTACTGATGTATGATTCTTAATACTGATGTATGATTCTTAATTATATGAGGACAAAGGCAGGGGTGCTCACTGACAGTCTTCAGAAGGCAAAACTTTTACATCCAACACAAGTAGCTTCTCAGGTGGGGGAACATGCCATTAAATGTAACTGTGATGTAGGTGCAACATCTAGGGATGTTGTCACTTGGTCAGGTATTCGGAAACATATTTGGCCAAGGTTTCAGGTTCTTTCAGAGTATGCCAAACTACAGATCCTAAATGTCCCTTTATGTAGGGATTTCACTCTTTTTATTCCCTGGACCTGAATCTTTGGTGGAAGAGAAATGGAAAAACTGTGTTAGTCTAGCAGCTGTTTTACCCCCCCCCCCATTCCATTTTTATGATAGAAACTACCCTTAAAAGAACGTAACCCTATTATTGCCACCAGGGTAAAGGTAATCAGGTACAAGGGAAAAAAATGAGCTATTCCAAAACAAACAACAAAAAGGATACCAAAAAAGGTCCTCTCGAAAGTAAGAAAACTGCATAAGGATGTCATGCTATTTTGCCCTTCTGTCATTCCCTAAACTCCCACCCCTGTCCTTGGATACTTTGTCCCCTAAACTAAAGAAATCAAAAAGTTAGGAGAGCAGATGGCCTTATTTGGAGATTAGTGGAAAGGGATCAAATAGGACAAGTGGGCCTAGCAAGTCTGATGCAGGCTACGCATCCTAGCAAGTTCCAGTTCCAAGAGAAAAAAAAGATTCTGTAACTACTTAAGTAGGGGATATTCTCCCACAGTGAGTGATAGATAGTATGCCAAGGAAGAAAAGAGAACAAGTGTTAACTCAAAATACCGCCTGATGCCTACGCAAATCTGTCCTTTGAAGCCTGTCCAATACTTGTTGAGATTAAGCAAAACTCAGGCGTTTCCAAAGTTCACAATGATAAATCTACAGGTTGCCCTTCCCCATGTTCTAATAAGGACTTATGGGTTACATTGTCCTCAAGGATGTCTTCCTACTTATTCCCTTCCACAAGGACTATGGGGGCTTTCCCAGGTTCCAGGTTGGGGTCTGTCAGTACCAGTTCACCTCTTGGTCCATTGGATTGGCTGCTGCTTCCAGGGTACTTGCAGAGATCCTTTTTCCAGTAGTCCAGTAGTCACATATTGCAGAACCAAAGACATTTATCTTTAGTTGTTTCCAGACTCTTTCTCTCTCTCACCCCAAATCAAAGGTAGTTCCCTTTAGAACAGTGGTAGCACTGTGGGCCTTCTGGATTCGGTCAACCAGAAGGTCTTCCTGGTCTGGACATGGCAAAATCCCTATTTGTTACTTTCAGCGGACATTCCCAGAAGACGTTTGTTGCTACATGGGAGTGCTTTCACATTGTATGGTACGTGGAACCCACAGTTTTAATGATACCCTTTGCAAGACTGTATGTGAGAAAATGTCAGTGGTACCTCAGAGGCAGTTAGTGAGCAGATTTAGTCCCTGGAAGTGATGATGGCTCTCATTCCTTTCATTTGACCAGAAGTCAGTTGGAGAGGGCAAATATTTTGGACGTATCCAGGGATACCTTCAAACAGGCTCTGGTTGGCTCAGACAATGCCTAGTGAGCCCACATAAGGGAACTCCAGGTCCATGGCACCTGAGACAATAAGCAGTTCAAGATGCACATTATCTTCAAGGAAATGATGATGATGATGATGATGATCCATGTACTCAGGACTTTCAAACCAGTGTTAAGGGCAGGAGTCTTGCATCTCATAATGGAGAACACCATGGTGATGTGGTACATACAATTCAGAGAGTGGCTCATTTATACATGCTGTGCAGGGTGGCATTGACTTCTTGGGAGACAGCCCTGGGTCAGGCTTGCACATAACTGTATCCTGTTAACTGTTTTAACAAGAACCTCCGGTATTCACCTGAGTAGGATAGAAGCATACCTTTCTGAATGGATGCTAGACAGTAGTGTTTTTCTTCAGCTAATCCACAGATAGGGATATAGACCTTTTAACTTCTCCAAGCAAAACACAGTTAAAATTGTTCTTCATAGTGCCACACAGAGATGCTTGGGCAGTGGGTGTCTTGTTCTTCAATTGGGTATACTTGGTTCTGTATATTGACCTTCCAATCCCCCCCAGCTCTTCATTGTAGTCTAGAAAGTAGAGTAGGAGGGGCTGGAGATATGTCTACTAGGAGTATTTAGGTCTCATCATCATTCTGTCCGTCTCCTACTAAGATGGAACCAGAGAAAGTTCTATCTGCCTCAACATGTGAACCCTTGGCACATCTCCAGGGTTATTTAGTGCACCCAAATCTGCAAACAGGCTAACAGCATGGATAATTTGGCTCTCCTATCCTTTTGGCATCATTTTAGAGGAGGGAGGACTGCAGCAAGGAAATCTTGTAAAGCTAAACAGACAAGGTTTTCTATGTAGTGCCAAAAGAGGAATCTGAACCCATTTTCAGCAACAGCGTCCCAGCCTTTGCAGTACCTATGAGACATATGCACTACTTATGGCTGCCATAGGCCACAGTGTGTGGGTATAGCTTTCAGCCATTTCAGCATGCAAGGCTTATCTCGATCATTTAAATGTTTCATCAAACTAGTATTGCATTTGCCTAAAAAAGGTAGTACTCCAGCATTCAACTTGAATTTTGTCTTAAAAAAAGTTCAAGCCCCCTGTTTAATCAGCAGCATCTTTACCCCTCAAATTTTGTAATTTGCTTATCACATCAACTAGAAGAACACTTGAAGTGCAAATGCTAATATGCAAGAATTAGTCCTTGAAGTAGATGCATTAACAGTTAATGCCCACTTAAAAGTTAATGCCTTCCTTTTCAAACACATATTAGTGCTTGGCTCTCAAATCGAATGGGGCTGTACATTCCTGGTGTAACTTTGTCTCTACTCAACAAGACTAGCCGTAAAGATAGTTAAAGTAGTACGTGTTAGTGTGCAGTGGTAACTTATTCTACAGGCTAGGAGTATGACAAGTATCTATTTCACCAGTGAATCTTGTTTATTTTTTGGTGTAGATTTAAGTCCCTAGTGATGATGTTTGTAGAGCTACTATTTTTGCCAAGAATGAGATGTTCGAGGAGTGAGTCTGTCTTGACTCAAAAAGCAGGACACCAGGCACCTCAGCGCAGCCTGTACACTGCTGAGTATAATGAGAGTTGAATTCATTTTTTGGGATTCTTGGTTTTAAGAGGTGCCTATCTTTTTCGTGGTTCTTGAATTCATTTATCATACAGTTATAATATTTGAGGCCTTTGATGCTCTTGGTATGGTATCTTTAGGGTTGTCTTGGATTTTGTGAAAACCTTACCAGTATTTCCCCTCCCGGGTCTTTCCAAGCCTTTTAACATTGAATTTCACTCTAAGCATTTAATGATCTTGGACAAGCTAGGGTTCCCATTATATAAAATTAGATGGCTTACTGATCATTAGTAATGGAACCCAAGTAGTAGGACAGAACATTGCAGTCTTTCCTCGACTCTGTTTTAAAATTAGTTTACCTCAAAGTTCTTACTTGGTCCGTTTCTGTCCACTTTATGTCAGTGCCATGGCTCAACACATCAAGAATGTCAAGTTAATAGTGTGTGCTAATAATTCCAGAGTTGCCCTGACTGACAGTTTACAGATTCTGTTTCCTCAAATTTACAGGTTTGTGTTACTCTCTCCAAAACTGGCTAAATGATATGGATCTCAACCTCAGTGTCTGTAAAACAGTAGTTGTGCTTTTCACCCCCTAGACCTGCTCTCATTCCTTTCGCAAGGTTTGCCATTTGTTACTTCAAGGAACCGGTGTTGTATCCATCCAAACATTTTACTGGTGTTGGCACTTGTTTCAGCCATAAATGAGGAAGTATCATCTTAAAAACTGTTTAGTATAATTCAAGACTGACATCAAAACTTTGAGTTACATGAAGAACAATGTAACTAAAGCCAACATGAAACAATACAAATTACTCAGGGCTAAACAATTTGTCACAGAGACTGCCTGCAGAGCCAGACCAAGGACATACTGTATCTGTCATGTACTCTGACAATGCAATAATGTTTCTTCTCCATTACTGAGGTATGCAGTTGAGAATCATGATTTGCTACAGTTCAGCAGTGTAGAAGCCATCACTTTCAACCACTATACAGACTATGCTGGCTGAATGTCAGACACCACGTTCCTGTTAATTAAATCTGTTTTGTACACAGGCTTTTCTCCACTCTCATCTGCTCCTTGATATCCAGTAATCGGAAGACCTTCCCTTGGGATTCAGGGCATCCATTGCTCATGTTGTTGTTATTCCTAAATCAAGCAGCAGATATTGCAGTTCAGAATTCATAATATGCATTGGCAAACCAATGGAAGAAGCTTATGTACATTTCCAATCACAAACATTCCTTTGTGGCTTCATTGCTTGGTTAAATGTCAGCCTTCAGTGAAATGGATCTGGTTGTATTCTAACTTAACTTGCATACTTCTTGCTCTTTACTCATTGCAGATGGATACCAATTCATGTATCTTTAATGACTGTTGACCTCGCACCAGATGTTCTAATACTTGTGTCTACATTGTGTTGCATAACTTGCATGTTATGTTCTTGCTATTCTTCAAGCTGTTCTGTGTCATGAAATTTTTATAGTCCTTTTGTTTCCACTACATGAGATCACGCCCCAGTTAATCTTTCATGTCTGTGTGTAGTGTCTGCTTTCTGCAGCATTGCACCTGTTAGAATATGCATCTGCCATTCTTTCAATTTAGTGTATAAGTATGCATCCTTTATAAGTCCATAGGTATGTGCTAAGCTATCTGTCCTTGTGGGCTATTTTAAATCTAGTCGGATTCCCTTTTTGAACTTGAAATAACTTGTACCATTTGGTATAGATTGGCCTTACCCATCCCATGGTCCATAACTATATATTACCCCTAATAAGATAATTGGGAAGGACCCATGCATGAGATAAAGTATTTAGGAGCTGCCTCTGTCCATTAGTATTACAGGGGCAGTCCTGGGTTAATTTTACTGTTTCCCATCTATAGATCTAAATTGCACTTGAATATGGAAAGGGATGAAGTTTGTTCCTCAGAAGTGGTATATCCTGGGAGATGTACCTATCCCTTCAACCCTGTATATCCAAACTGTTCTGTTGCTAAAGAGGTTTGGATCCCTAGACCAAGTATTTCTGATGCCATTTGGCTTACTGATGTGCAGTAAATCTATCCATAATGAGTCAGAAGATGCCTTGTATCTCCCTCAGCTTTCACTAAAAGTTGGACATTCCTAGTCAATAAACGTAAAGGAATACATTTCTTGTAAAGATTAACTTCCACACTCAAGAAATGTGAATAAATACAAAAATGTACTGGAAGGGTGGTTTGTAGGACAGTAGAAGTTGTATAAATTAAATGATGACTGAAATTTTATTGTAGGTATTTAGAGAGAGACTTGATATGTTGTGTTATTATCTGATTAATGATACATTACCGTTTTTATGATACATTACCGTTTTTAGTCAAAGGAATAAAAATGCATCATGAAAACAATAATGGTAAGCCTAAAGCTGAATGGGTGAGAAGTGAGAAAAGACAGAAATGTCTGCTTCCATAAGCGAATAAAGAATGTAAGGTAAAAGGTGTAGGCCATGCAGACATAAATGCCACATGAAGCCAGAAGATTGTTATTGCTTATTAAAGATGAACAGTTGCAGCCTAAAAACACAAATTTGTAGACTCTGACTGGGGCATATTTTGTGTGTCATTAATGTGCTCAACATAAAAAAGAATGTTTTTTTTTCTTTTCATAAACAACTGTCATGTCCTTCAGATATTAGGAAAATATTTGCTGCATGCATCCTTACTATAAGGAAATTTAAGTGTTAGTGATTTTGATGTTTTAAATCATTTAATCCTAAGCAGCTCAAAAATGCTGGCTGCTAATTTTTCCCCACAGGAAAAATAGTTTATCCTGAGATAATTTTCAGATAACCCATTTTTAGCAGCGTACTGAAAATAAATGTTCATAACTCTTGAATTGTAACAGCTGCACCAGAAATGAAAACGTGAAAGTTATTTAGCAGACATAAAAATTTGCAATGGTGTATTTGATGATATTGTAACTCAAATGTGTCATTTAATATTCGGTAATAAATGTAGATGCTCTGCATACATTTTGTATATTTAATAAAACAAGTCATAATATCTCACTGGCCATACCATGTAGACACATGCCAACTGTGACTCATCTTTTTGTTTGTTTTGAAGTCAACTTCAAAATGATACCTGAATGATTATTGTGTCATTTTTGTTTACAGAGATATTCACAGAAATATGAGAAATATTATATTTATCATCTAACAACTAAACAAGCCATAATATCTCAACAACTATAACAGACAGAGATGATATATCAGTGGAGGCATTGAACTCCCATGCCTGCCCTCAGTAAATTGGTGGAGTGGTGGTCCTACATCTGCTTTTTCGCATTATAGGTTGCTTCTGGGATACACTGTGTCAGTTGGTATTGAGAATGTGTTAGAGGTTGGTCAGTGTGTACCATAGGCTCCCACTGAGAAGTAAGCTAGCAGCCTATTTTCCTGAAATGTTCCATTGTGAATTATTTTGTCTGCATCACTGTAACCTATGAAATGATTTCTCACCTATGTTGCCCTCATGTTCCCTTCCAAACATACGAGCATGACAATGAGAAGTGTCATGATTTTCATAAAGTGACAAATAACTAAATTACTATATTTCTGCAAGTGTCACAGATTGTTGAAATTGATCCATGTTTTGACAGCCTATACCTTATCCTTTTCCTACCACCTTGACCTGTTTCCTTGTAAAGACACTTGTAAAGACAGCATGTCAGTAAATGACAGTTTAAGTGTCTACTGTTTCAGCAAAAATGTTTTGCTGAAAGCACTTTTACGAATAGTCAAGGATTTCCTTTTCCGAATGTTGTGTGACCTTAGACTAGGTATACTTCAGTCTGGGAGTGTCCCTTACAGGGAGCAGAGGGCATGCACCCGTGCAAAAAATTCACTATATTTTCAGAGTTTTTGATTTTGTGGAAAGTGTTGTTGATATATCAACATGATTCATTTGCAAATATATGACAAATATGTTAACTTTTATAATCCAACAAATAAACTCTGGTATCTGTCCATGAGTGCTACCTATAGTTCATGGCATGGCATGGAGGAGGCCAACAAGTTGGGATTACTGTTACTTGATAGCAAAAGTACAGTGTCATCCTTCCATTCAGTAGCCAACATTTAGCCTCTCCATAACTGCCTGAAGTACCCACGAGAAACAGCCTGCCTATAAAATGTTACAGGCCACCCTGATGTATTGGTGTGCATAATTGCACAGCAGTATAGGCCATGTTGCTGCAATTGCTGTTCTGTAGGGACAGAGGTAAAGAAATTATTGAAGTAAATGTTATGCTTCCTGCCACTCAGTCCTCTGGTCAAGTCAGTGACAGCCCAGTGTATTAGCCTGACCTCACTGTGCTGTTCAGCCTTTTCAGTGTACATCTGAAGGTCATGTACATACCCATTGTGAGAGTCTGCCACCTGGCTTTATGCCATACCCCTCTGTCAAATAATTCACTACTGTCTTATTTTAGCTGACAATACACCTATAATCAGTCATATATGCTGCTACCCAAAAGTGCCAGAGATGAGGAACAGTAGCCTGCATGTGCCACTGTCTGAATTCCATGCTCAGAGTAGATGCAGTCACTCATATGCTGATACTTTTGCCACATATACACATTCTTTGATTTTTCTTTCAAAGAAAGGAAATTAGTGTTATTTTTTCAGATGTGACTATTGCAAAAAGTGATGATTTTGGGATTAAACTTTATCATGATCCCCTAAGCAGTAACTCTGTCTGTAAGGCAAACAGCAGTTGTTAAGGATGAAAATAACTTCAAACGACACAGTTCAGCAGAGTAGATTATTCTCTTTACTGTAAGAGAACACGTATGTGGGAGACTAAGCAGTCAAGGTCTTGTCTCCTTGAACAAGGCAACTGGAATCCTTTTTATACCGTACAAGCTTCTGAGCAAACTTTTTATCTATCTGACTACAGCCACTAACCAATTAAAACAAAACACCTCTGTCATTTTTCTAACTAAAGAATTTGCAGACCCTTTATCTGTGTCATTCCTTATTAGGCACAAGTTCTGATCTTCCATGTTGGAGCTATTCACTTTCACACTAGAAAGTGAAAGATTTCAGCAAAGGCCTAAGCTGTCAGGATATGTCTTGAAACAATATGGATTCCATTGCTAAAGACAGAATGTTGTACAAAACACTAAACTTTTTTTCCTTCTAACAGTCGCCCAAAATTACCACATAGGTGGTAATCCATTAAACACGGAAGAAGTTATCAGGGACCTGGGGACCCAAGTTGACAGTAACCTCTCTTTTGACACTCACATTGCCAAAGTGGTTAGGAAGACCTTCTACCTGATCATGAAGGGATTCACATCCAGATCAGGAGGTTATCAGACCAATGATTGAGTACAAGAATGTACACCTGCAGCAGTTGGAAAGACCCCAAAAGTTCCTCACCAAAAGGATAAGGCTCAAACATATGTCATACAATGCCCGACTGAAGAAACTCCAGCTCTATTCAGTCGCATACCGCCACCTCAACCTGGTGAGAGGTGCCTGACATACACAAGGCCATGTCCAACCCGATAATGGACATGCTCCACCTCAAAAAAAATCCAAAAGCACAGAGCCCACGAGAGCAGGGCGAGAGAAAACAAAAACACGGATATAAATAGGGACTGGTTGGAGGGATGATTCATCACCCAGAGACCTCTACACTATGTGGAACAGAATCAGTCCCCATGTGGCAGAGCCACTGACTCTGTTCAAGAAGGATCATGAGAGTTGGAGTAGTGGATGGGAGAGGTCATCTCTATCATCCGACAATCATCTCTGTATCACTGCTGGACAGAGGTTCGAAATCCTAAAGTATGTGGTATACACACCTCAGGGTGGGCTTGGGCTACACTGGGTGGCTAGGCTTATAAATGCCCTAGCTCTATGAACCTATTATATTAAGTATAGAACAGCAGAACACATATAGTGGCAAATGTATACATACTATTTACAGTAAAGAGTATGTGTACTGTCAATTAAAATTATCACTTTAATTTCTGTGGTTTGGATTAATTAAATCACAAAAAGGGGGGAACTATGGTTGCAAGTGAAGGAGACCAAGTAGCAGATTATTTTGCAGCTTACCTTCATTTTAGAGTTTGTAAATATAAATGTGAGATTTGCCCCCCCTCCCACAAAAAAAAATAATGTTCCTCTGTATCAAACCACTTGCTACTAATTGTAGCAAGCTGCTTTCTACACCTACATACTCCACACAGAATGCAGAGCATGTCCACCCTGACTATTTACTTGCATATACTTATAGACAGGATTAATACAACACTATAGGATAGCTGCCATCTCAGGGAGTGTTTGGATGTAATCAAAGATTCACCCTGAGGTGGTACTCTGTGTTAATGAGTTGAGTAATTCTATCAGAAATTAGGACATCAAAGTCATTGTAATTTTTCAAAATTGTGAAGTGGAACAGTGCCTCCTCCATTAAGAAGCCATGACATTATGTAGTGGGAAAAGTTATTTACACTCAAATTATAAGGCTAGAAAAGAACTTCTAAAGTATTTGATTTAAATAACTACAGCTGTACTGTTTATACCTTGCAAATTAAGCTATTTCTTGCCATAATCAACACAGTGTGTTTCAAGAAGTATTAGGGAGGGACAAAAAGGTAGGAGTAGTTGAAGTTAAAGAAGATCCGGGGGTTACTTCTACAGGATTTACAGAAAATAGATAGAGTATATGGTAAATATTGTGAATGAGTTTGCAGAGATATAAATTAAAAGGGGATGAATATATAAAGTAGTATTTAAAGAAAAAATGTAGCTGCAGTGTTAGATGAAGTATATAAAGCTGGAATGGGATAAAATATGTGATTAAAAGGAAGGTGGTGTTCAACTACTGAGAAAGTTTTATAAGAAATTTAAGGAGCTGTTGGAAGGAATATTAACAGAAGTTTAAAAGAGGCTAGGAAAAGTAAGAAAATATCTAGTTAATGGAAATATGCCCTGTGTTTTACCTAAATTAAACCAGTCAACAAATTTCTTAAGCAATAATATCTGACAATGTGGGTGTTGCAGGGAAATAAATGACCTCTGGGATATTCTAAGGTCTGGTACCACAGGTGTAGTGCCTCTGTAACACTGCAGAGTCCATTGATTTCCCTGTAACACCCACCCTGGAGGGCTGTATTTCACTTGGTAAATGTACTGTCTGTAAAGTTATATTTAAATATTTGTTGTTCTAACATATTTATTTCTGTATACACATATTTGATGTAAAGTAGTTCTTAGTTCATAGATGTTATATTGTCCTGGTAGATGATCTTAACATATATTATTTTGCATTATGTACAAATTAATAAAAATAAAATTATACAAGACATATCTTGCTGTGTTATTCAATGTTCACCCCACCCCAGTTGCATGAAGTAGAGATGGAAACTGTGCATTTTTTATGAGAAATCTTGCTAATGTGGTTGTTTTGTTATTTTGTGTCACAGATTTGCATATCAAGCACCTGAATGAAAAAAAAATGGTTTCTGCAGAAAGAAAAGGAATCATTTTACCCTTGTCCTTATTTAAGAATGGATACCACTGTAGTTAACCCCCTTTGCATACTTAATGTACACACAAGCTCATTCAGTCATGTAAATTCTGGAAAACTAAATCAAAAGAGTTTAACCCCAACTTCAGTCTATTAATGGCATCCATGTTCTACCACATAGTACTGTTTGTACCATGGTTTTCTTCTGTATTGCAAAACAGTGTGACCAGCATAAAAATAAAAATAGATTACTAAAGATGTCCACATCATAGGTTTATGTAGTTCAGTTGCTCTATCTAAAGGTGAAAGTGGTTCTAAAAGATAGTCTGGAACTTCTGATGTACAGCTGAATGGTGTAACATACATCACTTGTAACTTTCTATGGTAATAAAACTGTCAGCATTATTTGAAGCAGAAAGTTGATGTCTGCATAGAAATCCCACTGAACTGAAATACGTGCGGTTTTATTCATCATTGCATTTCCATTTGCCTTGTTTGTTCTTTTTTATGAGATAACTGTTTAATGTAGACAGATGTTCTAGGTTGTAATAGGTGCTGGTGATGTTTTATTAATTATATTTTTAATTTTTTTAACCACATAGTGATGAAAAAATAACAATATTATATTTCTATTTATTTGCCTTAGCTGACAGATTTTGTCCCAAACACAAGTGTTCTCACATTTCAGAGTCTCTCATTTGACATTATCCACCTCTCTGCAACTCTCAGTCACCAATACTGGTTTATTATATTCACTTCTAACATGGCTGCACATAGAGTGACTGCTTGTTTCTGTCTCTCTCAGTGTGAAAACAGAAACTCAGCAGAGAAGGCCAGTGTAATTGTGTTTATGGGTAAATTTCAGTAACTAGCTTGTAAGTGCACTGCCTGGATGCCAGGAATAAAGAAATAAAGAAGACCTGGTAAAAAAAATCAGCTACAAAAAGTGAGGAAGAAACGCTTGGGGAAAGTTCTGCAGCTGTTCAGCAAAATGCAATGCAACCTTTAGACATGACTTCCAGTAACCTACAGGAAGATATAAGACAATTGCATACAAAACTGGTTAAAATAAACACACCACTGATGTTTTTTTTCTATCTACTCAAACAACAAAAGGCTGGAAAAAATGGAAAAAAGCTTTAAACAGATATTCAGATGAGATGATAAAGCTGCAACAATTAGAGACTGAAATGTAGAAAAGGCTGGCTGAATGTGAGACTGCTCAGGAAGAGATTTTTCAAAAAATAGTAGAATTTGGGACAGAGCATGACAGAAAACCTGAGATTTTCAGCTATACCAGAAAAACTAGAACAAACAGACTGCATTTAATTTTTATGAAAGCACAAATAAGCAACTTTGATGTAAACCGGCTTAGACTATTA
>NC_056744.1:1649418880-1649442755 GCF_019279795.1 Protopterus annectens | reverse complement strand
ATAATATCCTGTATGAGCTAGTCACACTAAAATGAGAAACAAAATAAGTTACCAAGCTTAACAAAGAATATTGAACAAAGTTGTAAAACTATTGCAAATAACAGCTCAGCAATGCAGGGAATGAATTACTTCATCACACATGTTTTACCAGTAAAGAACATGGTTACAGGATTACATTGTAAAACCTTTTGAACATACCTGCAAAAATAATATAAAAGATACTTTGGAATAGTTTACTTAATTGTGGTTTAATGTCAGATAACACATAAAATGTAGGATTATTCTTATACTGTTGATTTGAATTCTGACTAAAATGTGTGCAGCACAAAATCTGAATTATTTTCTTACTTGGAAAGCAGAGCAGCTGTCTTAATAAAGGCTTGCAGATCTGACACAAAAGGAATAGAAAAGCCGGATATACATAACATACAAGAAAAGAAAGAAACACTGGTCTTTAACCTGCTCTGTAAGCCCATGCATTATTAAATTCCCCCTCCCACCAATAAGCAACAAGCAGGTTACTGTTAAAAATGTTTTGTTTTAAAGATGAAACTGATGTACTTTCAGTCTTTCAAGTTTCACTACTGGGACCCTAGTATTTATCATGCCTCAAGAACAGTAACGTGACATATTATGATTCACATTTTGTGCAGAAGTAAATATGTTTAACAGTAGGATCTGTTATATATAATATTCACATTGACTGCTTGCAAGGATTTGATTCATTTGGAACTGTTTCATACAACTGCAGATCACAAATGAGTGAAAGTTCTTAAATGCATACAACTTTTTGGAGCAAAAAAAAAATGCAGATAAGGCCATATTTTCATCCTTGTTGTATATGATATAAATTTCATTGGTCTATATTACATTGTAGAAAGGGCTGTTCATCGAACACCCTTTCATCGACACGTAAACACCGAAGTATCAAAACTCCGAACAGTCACATAAGCAAATTTTTCCCAGGGGAAAAAATTTCTTGGCAATCATTGGGAATTTGCCCTTTCCCCCACTGTACTGCAATCTCAGAGTTTGTATATTTAGTTAGGGGGGGGGGGCAAACCCTCCACACAGACACACACACACACTTCGTAGGGTCTCACAGTTTGTTTTCTTTGTGGTTGGCCAAGTGATTTTTTTCCCCTGGGAAAAAAAAAATTCACTTATGTGGCCATTCGGAGTTTTGGTACTTTGGTGTTTATGTGTCAATGAAAGGGCGTCCAATGAACAGCCCTTTTAACAATGTGATATAGACCCAATTTCTCTCTGTCACATCTTAGGTGCACTGTTCTGTGACTGATTTTAGTATTGCCTTATGACATACAGTGAAAACATTGTCTCATAACCTGATTGTACTTCTTCTGGATATATTACTGAAAATAGCACTTTTATTCTGCTTACTCTATTGTTAATAGCACTACTGTTAATATAGCAGTGTTGTACAGTGTTGCTGTTGTATTGTTACTTACTCCTGGCAATAAAAAAGATAAGCACATCAGCATTGCCAGTTACTGATACTAGGTAAATAGAAAACAAATTATCTTAATACTTTACTAATTGTTGGATTTCTGCTTGTTACTGATTGTTGGGAATTTAAAGCTACTGCACCAGAATGTGGATTACCAGTGTGATACACTTTTTATTACTTGGATCTTCTAATACAGTATTGACACTATTTGCATTACAATTACTCCACTTCTGTCCTGTTTATTCTTTTATATACTTGTTATATGGGATATTTTGCAGACACCTTAATGGTTATGGACATCAGCTAGGTAGGAAAACCCTGTTTTTCTAAAGGTTAGTCAAACAGTCCACTTATGCTGTGCTGATGAAGTCATAAGAAGACTGAAACATGCATGTCCACAACTAATGGGGCTTGGCTTTATTGGTTTGAATTTGTCCATTAACAGATTTAAAAAGAAAAAAAGTCATAGGCATTCAGAACTCTCATATAGCTGAAAAAATTGATGACTTTAAGGGGTAATTTGCATATATCCCATTATCCTCTTTTACAAGAGTTTTTTAGGGAATAAAACAGTGAAAACTCTAGCTTGGCTAGGATTTTTTTGTAATTGTTGTACTAACTGGTTTGACTGTGTGTCCTGTTTATTCCTTTATTTAGTTGTTAGATGGGATATTTTGCAGACACCTTAATGGTTATGGACATCAGCTGGGTACAGCAACCCTATGTTTCTAAAGGTTAGCCAAACAGTCTACTTATGCTGTTCTTAGGAAGTCATAAGATGTCTGAAATGTGCATGTCCATGGCTAGTGGGTTTTAGCATTATTTGAGTGAGTTTCTCCATGGAACGGACTGGAAACGAAAAAAGTCATGGGCACTCAGAACTGCTATATAGGTGAAACACTTGATGTCCTTAAGGGATCATTTTCACGTATCCCATTACCCTTTTTTACAACAGATTTTAAGGAATCACACAGTGAAAACTCTAGCTTGGCTATGTTTTTATTGTAATTTTTCACCCACATCCACTGGAATAGACTATCTGTTCTTTACTTGTTAGGTAAAGACCATATTAGCCTATTGAATAAAGCTATCTGACTTAAATTTCCCTGTTCTTACCTTATTGCGCCAACAAATTCCTCTCACTTTTACATTTCTTCTTTTTTTATGCACTTGTGAATGCTATAGTACAGAAAGCTCATATTACTGTACCCATTAACCATACACAATATATCACCTTTTGTTCTACACCAATCCATTATCCCCTCCTGTCTTACACCAAGATTAAATTATAAAGCTGTGCTGCTTTCAAATCCATTTGTCTACACTAGTCAGTATGGAATATCAGTCAGTGTTTGTCCCTTCTGTAGGCAGCCTGATAGTGCTAAGTATGTTTAGGCAGTGGGGCAACTGTTTCATGATAATGAAGACTCTGTTGCTATCCCATCAAGATTCAATATGTCAGAGGTGAAAGTAATTACTGAATTTGGAGGTTACCTTCTCACCTCAGAACACATTTGATAAGTACAGCGCATATCTACACACATATCACAAAACACATCCACTAAATCATTTTATGCTGATGTTCTTAAGAAAACACTGCCAAAGCTTCCCAGGCTAATCACTAAGAAATCTTAACCAGTTGTTTACACGTCATCACACCCACCTTCACCTTTCAGACCCACAAACAGTACACATACCTCTAAGAGCACACGGACATAGACCACAAGTTTTTAAGGCTCACTGAGACTGCATCTACCCAAGGTAATGCTTTAGTAATAGGTACCTGCATTGTCAGAAGTACAGACACCACCCTCACCAGCCTGGATAAGATTAAGGTGATAGCTTCTGCAGGAATGTCTGTGGGAATAGATTATATTGCTGTGGAAGTTTGGAAGCTAGGAGGAAAGAAAATTATAAAGATCTGCAAGTTTTTGTTTAACAGTATTTTAAAAGGAGGGGAGTCACCAACATCCTGGAAGAAAGCTGTGGTGACTGCTATACCTATAGGCCCATTTCTATTTTAAACCATGATTATAAAGTGTTTGTGTCTAAAATAGCTAAAATAATGGCAAAGGTATTGCCAAAATTGATAGATATGGATCAATGTGTGGTTTTGTGGTGGGAAGGCAAACACTTGACAATATTAATAGAACAATGACGATCCAGAGGAAAGCATTTCCCATTTTCCATTTTACAGTGAGCTGATCGAAGGAAGGACACTCAGCAAACTCGGAGCTACAATATATAACATTAAGTATCCTGTTTTTTGTTTATTTTGTTCTTTATTTCTTTGTTGTTTATAGCACTTTGTGTACTGTGTATTTTTTCTAGCTAGTTTCACTGTGTGTGAGGTATTAACTGGAAATTGTCCACTCTTATTAAGCATCTGTTGGGTTGTTTGTTTATGATAACTTGTTGCAGTTAAACTCTTTTTTTCTAGTGGCTCCTTTAGCTGTTTAAAACTTTCATTTAAAGGCTCACTGCTGCTTTTCAGCTGTGAGTAACATTTTGCAGTTTGTTCTAAGTAGTGGGGATATTTGTAGCACTTCCATATTCAGGCTTGTATTTGGGCCTAGTGTTTGTGGAGGCTGTGTGTCTGAGCACATAATTCAGGGACATCTTGTTTTAGCCAAAGCCATCAGGCATTTCAGTGAGAGAGAATTGTTTGAGGTCATTGGCTGACTGAGGTCTCCTGGACTACAGCTTAGACTAAGCACCTCATTGGTTCTTTGAGATTTCTTTCTTAAAAGCTGTCTCAGGTTTCAACTTTCTGTTACCTAAGAAGCTCAGTTGTGAGTGTTCAGCCATTTTACAGTGAGCTGATCGAAGGAAGGACACTCAGCAAACTCAGAGCTACAATATATAACATTAAGTATCCTTTTTTTGTTTATTTTGTTCTTTATTTCTTTGTTGTTTATAGCACTTTGTGTACTGTGTATTTTTTCTAGCTAGTTTCACTGTGTGTGAGGTATTAACTGGAAATTGTCCACTCTTATTAAGCATCTGTTGGGTTGTTTGTTTATGATAACTTGTTGCAGTTAAACTCTTTTTTCTACTGGCTCCTTTAGCTGTTTAAAACTTTCATTTAAAGGCTCACTGCTGCTTTTCAGCTGTGAGTAACATTTCTGCTGTTTGTTTCCCACCCTCCCTGTTGGTATAGTGTTTTTATAGTTGGCGGCTTTGCAGTTACCCGCCCCTAGTGTAAATTTGATCTGGGACCCTCCTCCCAGTCTAATGTCATTACCTCATTCTACCCAGTACAGGGAGAGCATTTGAGAAGGCCAATCAGCTTAGTTTCTGCTGCTCCTTTTTCTCTTTCCTTTCTTTCTTTCCAAAAAAAAAAAAAAAAAAAAAAAATTATCTGCTTTTACTGTATTTGTGTTTTTCCTACTTTATTTTGCTTTTGCATCATCTTAAAAGTACTCAATTGTATTTATTACTGCTTGGTGTAACTCATTGTAAGCCTTTTAGTTTAAGCACCTGGGCTTCAGACCAGTTTTACATTAGGAAGGTTTGTGGTCTGCACTGTAGTGGCAGAACAGGTAGCTTACATCCTTCTAAGTTGGGAACTGCTGATTGAGGGCTCAGTGTCTGTTATTCTAAAAGTGTATTAATTCTGGTTTAAGCACTTGGGCTTGAGGCCAGTTATTTTACATTAAGAGGGTTCGTGTTCTGAACTCTTGTGGGAGGAGAGGCTGGACTCTGTCCTTCTGAGCTGGGAATTTCTGGTTAAAGCTTATAGTGCCTGCATATTTGAACTGCTTCTTACTGAAATTGGTACACCTCGTTTGCTATAGCATAGACTAGATCCAGGCCTGCTGAATCTAGCTTTGTTTGTATAACTTGAGCACTAATCCAGGCATTCTTTAAAGTATTCAGTTGTATTTATTACTGCTGGTAGTAACTTGATTAAAGTGTAGCTATCATTTCTAAGTCTTTTGGATTAAGCACTTGGGCTTCAGACCAGTTGTTTTACATTAGGAAGGTTTGTGGCCTGCACTGTGGTGGCAGGACAGGTAGCTTACATCCTTCTAAGTTGGGAACTGCTGATTGAGAGCTCAGTGTCTGTTATTCTAAAAGTGTATTAGTTCTGGTTTAAGCACTTGGGCTTCAGGCCAGTTATTTTACGTTAAGAAGGATTGCGGTCTGCACTCTTGTGGGAGGAGAGGCTGGACTCTGCCCTTCTGAGCAGGGAATTTCTGGTTAGAGGCTTATAGTGCCTGCATATTCTAACTGTTTCGTACTGAAATTGGTACACCTTGTTTGCTGTAGCATAGACTAGATCCAGGCCTGCTGAATCTAGCTTTATTTGTATGCTTGTTGTTTGTTTATTTCCTGAAACGCTAATTCCACCTAAAACGCGGCCTTTTAGCACTTCTGTGGATCCCTAGTGATATCTGCATTGCTTACTGTACTTATTTCTTTGTTTCACTTGAAAGAAAGTTACTGTTTGTCGTTTTTGCATTTAAGTTACCTGTAACACATTGCATTTAAGTTACCTGGCACTTGCTCACTAAAGCAATTATATAAATCAGCTCAAAAAATTAAAACACTACACCCTCACAAACTCCCTTGAGTACCTCGTTCACCATTGGCCCTTTTTCAATTATAAAGGAATTCCCAATACTATTCTAGCATGTCCAAAGGTCAGTTGTCAATCTTCTCTCCGGTCCAGCTGGTGAATCTGGGAATCTTGAGGCAATGTTACAACTGCCTCATGTACACAGACAACCCTCTCCTCCTCCCAACAAATTCCAACACATGTGAGAGATGCAACCATATAGCCAAACTGGAGGCTAAGCTCTCTCAACTCAGTACTGGCGTAACCAGTCAGGAGGAGAAGGAAACCTCACTCACTACAATTCCAGTCTCACATAGACCTACCACGACAACAAACCAAACACATAAACACACAAAACATACACGGAGGCTCTAAATAAAAATCTGCCTAAGCAGCAGAGACCTCCAAAGCAGACACCCAAGCAACCGCTACCCCAAAACAAAACACATGCAACACATAGCTCACAAAGCCAGTGTGCCGAACAGTCACAGCCCTTAAGGCTAAACAACACACCTGATACACTTGTAATAGGTGACTCTATCGTCAGGCACACTGGCGTCCCGCTCACCAGGCTGAACAAGGAGAAGGTCACAGTGAGCTGCCTGTCGGCGCTAGGATCCGCCACATAACACAAGCACTCAGGTCACTCCAAGGCAAGTACAAATATGACTCAGTCATTGTCCATGCTGGTGTGAATGACCTGAGGCATACCTCCGTGGACTTCATGAAAAGAGACATAGAGGAGCTCTCTGGGCATGTAGCCCAGGCCGGTATGACCCTGACCTTGAGTAGCATCTTACCCTCACCAAGAATGATGCCACAATATGAAGACAAGATGATCAATTTCAACAATTGGCTTAAGTGTTGGTGTCATTCAAAGGGGATCAATGCCTGTCAGTCTGGGATGACATGCTCGACAAGCCACGATGCTTCGCTAGGGATGGCTTGCACCTGTCACCCTGGGCTTTCGGATATTGGCAAAGGCTCTTGCTACCCCATAGTGCCTTTTTAGGCAAGGCTCAAAAGACAAACCCACCTCCATAGGTATCACAAGGGATAAGAAACTAAGAGTAATGCTACTCAACGCCAGAAGTCTAAACCTCAAGATGCACGCACTCAAAACTCTCCTTAGCATGGAGAACATCGATATCTGTGCAGTAACAGAAACCTGGTTCAAGGCTCGAGAGCACCCCAGCACTACCAGGTTATACCTCATACCATGCTTTTCGCCCCAAAACTTGGACGAACTACAAAAGGAGGGGAGTATCAATATTCAAAGATACCCACACCTCCAGGTTGGTGGCATAGCACGAAGCATCAGAGACTATCCATGTGCAACTAACTGTGGGTAAAACTGCCTTCCAGTTTATAGCCTGCTACAGACCACCCTCCCAAACACAGGAACCCCACTTGGCCTTCCTGAGAATACTGGAAAATATGAAGGTCTCTCCAAACACCATTATATTGGGCGACTTCAACTACCCAAACATAGACTGGGAGCATTACTCTAGCTCCAACACCTAGCCCAAAGGTTCCTAGAATTTATAAACTCAAATGCTATGGAACAACTTGTTACCACTCCCACAAGAGGGGAAAACATACTGGACCTGATCATCACCAACATGGGGACACTATGCTCCAGACCAGAAGTGTATCCCTCACTGGTAAGATCAGACCATAAACTAATCTCACTGGATATTCACATCCCGACCCCACCCCCTGCCCAGAAAACCACAGTGAAAAACTTCTCTAAAGCAAATTTCACACGCCTCAAAACCGAGGTGAAATCCTTCAAAGCGCCCCGGCCTGTGGAAAATACGGCCCAGACCGCAGAATCCTTTATAAACGCATTCTATGAACACCTTCAGGAATGCATGGATCATGCAATCCCAAATAAAACCAAGACCCAATCCTCCAAAGGCAGGCGTCCTGTCTGGTGGACCCCAGCCATAAACAAACTATACAATAGAAGGAGGAAGCTACTACATGATAGAGCAAAATCCCAAAAAGGGAAGGCATCTCTGATCAGTATTAGCAAAAAACTACGGGCACTCATAAAATCGTCTAAGGCCAGCTTCGAGAGAAAAATTGCACAGGACACTAAGGATAATCACAAGGCTTTCTTTAGTTATGTTAGGAACCTGGGTGGGAATTCCCAGATGTGCTCAGAATTAGTCCAAAATGACAAAAAATACACCGAACCCACAGACATTGCCAACATCCTAGTTAACAGGTTCAGCGCAAACTTCTCCCCCTCTCCCACCAAAAGGGCAAATATCTATCCCAGCAGAGTGCTGCCCCCCTGACATCTCAGATGCTCAGATAAGAGCCGCCCTCTCCAAAGCAAAAACACAGCATCAATGGGACCAGATGGTGTCCCGGGCTGTATCCTGCATGAACTCCAAGAAGAGCTAAACCCAAACATAAAACTACTGTTCAGTCTTAGCCTTACTACAGGATATGTACCCAAAGAGTGGTGTACAGCAACAGTGGTCCCTCTCCACAAAGGTGGTGCCTCAACGGATCCTGGAAACTATCGCCCCATAAGCCTGACTAGCTTGGTCTGCAAAGCTATGGAAAGGATCATCATGGACCTCATAAATAAAGATATTGGGGACCTACACACACTGGATCCTACCCAGTTTGGCTTTGTTAAGGGCAGATCCTGCCTCTTAAACCTGGTCGATTTCTTTGAAACAGTCACCAAGGCCATTGACGAGGGGAAGGTGGTCCACACAGCCTACCTGGACTTCGCAAAAGCTTTCGATACAATACCCCACTCGGGCATTATAGATAAGCTCACCAGCTTAAATATAAACCCCTATGTCACTAGATGGGTTGCAAACTGGCTCAAGGACAGAACCCACATGGTTAGAATTGCTGGAGCCATGTCAGACTCCAAACCAGTTACAAGTGGCGTCCCACAAGGCTCAGTCCTGGGACCTCTCTTGTTCGGTATATATTTCTCGGCGGTACAGGCCAACACGGAAGGACTGTGGCTGACCAAGTTCGCAGATGACTGCAAACTGGGCGCCATAATCAACTCTCCAGCCGACACAAGCATCCTCCAAAAGGGCCTCATAGAAACAGACAACTGGTGCCAGAGCCATGGCCTCAAGCTAAACGCCAAAAGTGTATAGTCATCCCTTTGGCAAAAACAAAGTGCCCACAAATTACCACATAGGTGGTAATCCATTAAGTACAGAAGAAGTCATTAGGGACCTGGGGACCCAAGTTGATAGCAATCTCTCATTTGACAACCACGTGGCCAAAGTGGTTAGAAAAACATTTTATATAGCCCACCTAATCATGAAGGGATTCACATCTAGATCAGGGAGGTCATCGTGCCTCTTTACTCATCCCTCATCAGGCCCATAATTGAGTACAATGCCCCTTTTGGGATGTACCTTACCAGACACCTGCAGCAACTGGAAAGACCCCAAAAGTACCTCACCAAGAGGATCAAAGGGCTCAAACAGATGCCATATGCTGCCCGGTTAAAGAAACTCCAGCTCTACTCAGTGGCATACCGCCTGCTCAGAGGCGATCTGTGCCTGACGTATAAAGCCATGTCCAACCCGGAATTAATGGACATGCTGCACCTCAGAAAATCCAAATCCCATCGATCTACGCTCGAGACTTGAACCTCAGCACTGAAATAAATAGGACATGCTGGAGGGACAGATTCATAACCCAGAGGCTCCCTTCACTCTGGAATAAAATCCCAATCCAGGTTAGGCAGAGTCCCACATTGACTCTCTTCAAGAGGAATCTTGATGAGTGGATGGGAGAGCGTAGGTTTACCCCGGCTATCACTTCAGTGTCACTGTTAGACAGAGGCACAGTATACTAACCTCAAAAAAAGGCATAGCAAAATTAATTTAAAATGGGTGGTGAAAGCCAAACACACTCTGGCTAGGCTTATAAATGCCCTAGGGCAGATAGCCTAGTATGAACCTATGAACCTATAAGAAAATACCACTGTTGTTGATGGGTCTTGATGTGGAGAAAGCATTCAACAAAGTAAACTGGGATTTTATGAGTAAGGAAATGGAACTGCATTCCCTGATACAATAATAAGGGTAATTATGAGGATATATTACTGATTGGAAGCAAACAATTAAAGTGGAAGGGTTTCTCTCTGACAAGCTGTGTCTGAACAAAGGAAACAGGCAGGAGTGTCTGCTTCCCTCTTTCCCCTTTGCTATTTACTTTATATTTAGAGCCATTGGCAGAGAAAATAAGGGACTCAAAAATTCAAGGATATAATTGCTATTGTAATCAGGAAAAGGTGGCTTTATTTGCAGACAATATTATTTTGTACCTGACAAAAACCAGAAAAGGACATCCCGGTATTGTAGAACAGTTTCAAGTCTTTTCATGATATAAAATTAATGAAGACAAAACATAGCCTATAGCTGTAAAATATTTAACCACATGTGAATTGGTCCAGCAATACCCATATTTATGGGGACATGATAAAATTAAATATTTAGGACTACGGATTAAAAAGGATTCTACTATGGCAGCTAAGGATATATGGGAAGAGATTAAACAAAAGATAATAACAAATCCGAGAAGCTGAAAGTTCTTGTTAATGGATATGGATAGCAAGATACAAGCAGTGAAAATGTTTTTAGTCCCTTTAGTTTTGCATACAGGTAAGACATATGTTTATTACCCAAAGAAGAAGATGTAGAGAACAATAAATAATGAGTTGAAGGAATGCATCTGGAAGGGGAAGAGGGCAAGGGTCAAGTGGCATAAGTTGATCCTTCCAACAGAACAATGCGGTTTATGATTACTTTATTTAAAGGGACATTTTTGAGCTACACAGTTGAGGCTTATATGCATAATATAAGCAGAAAGCTATAAATCAACATGTGGGGGAGTTGATGATGAAAAAGAGAGAAATTCAAGAAATAAGGAGAGGGTGAGATTTTGGAAGCAAATCCTTAAGGAGAATAACAACCGCCATACAGACTATTATATTCATAAAGTAGCAGAAAGTATTCTAAGAAATAAGTCAACACAGGAATGGAGAAAGGAAATGCTGCCAATAGGAATGACTCCAATTAGTGGTACAGAGAATAGGTAAGAGAGGGCTGCAATTTAGTGGAGGAAGCTGGCAAAGGAAGCAAGGTATTGTGAACAAATAATTCAGGAAGGGAAAGATAATAAAATAGGAATAGGCCAAAAAGACATTTGGACTGTAGGCTAGAGACTGTCTCCCCTTTCAGGGATTAATATCAGAGCATAGGTGATGAGAAAGGGACAGGGGAACCCTAAGTGAAAGACCTGATCTGGTAGAGTTCTTAGCAGAATCAAGAGCAGAGCTGCTGCTAAAAAAGAGATAATTAGTAGATCATATAAAATATTGCACGAAAACTATAGGAATCAATCAGAGGAGGTTAAAAAAGATAAGCAATTCACTAGGAAACAATGGGAGGACATATGTATGGTTCCCAAGTATGCAACAAAGTCTAGAAGATTTATGATTTTTTCTTGAAGGTGTTTACATAGGTATTTTTATACCATGAGTAGACTCCAAAGAATTTTTTCTCAGGTAGATGACAAATGGGATGATATGTTTTGGGAGTGTAATGAGTTGGCAGGGTTCAAAAATTCCTTACAGGGTACTCTGTCAGAAATATTGGGTGAGGAAATTGGTCTGACTAACGAAATGATTTTTTTGAGCTGGGATACAAGATCTGAATTGCCTAGCTATAGTAAGGACTCGCTAACTTTAATTCTGGGGGCTGCCAAAAAAGCAATTACTAGAAAATGGAAATAAAGTGTAAACCAACTGTATTTGAAGTACTGAATATTGAAACAGAGATAAAAGAAATGGAAGTGAGATCTTTAGAAAAGGGTAGGAGCAAATTGCATAGAAAAATGGAAATTATGGGAACAAAACATGCAAAAGAATGTTTTCTAGGAGGAATGAGGTTTAAGGGAAGGCTAGAATTGAGCAACTTATCTAATGTTTATTTTAATTTAATTTTATTTTATTTTACATTTTTTTTCAGCGGAGACCCAGGGAGAAAAGCTCCCAAAACAATGTTTACAATATTTATTCTCAGATATTTCTAATTACAGTATTACACAAACTTCTATGAAAGTAGTAAAATGTAAAAATCAGGTTAATACAAATCAAAAGTCACAGTACAAGACACAAAAACAGACAAATATAATATCAACAGAACAATAATAGAATCAAACAATACTGAGTTGCATAAGCGGAGAAAACAGTGGATGGGAAGTTTGTGTGCTTAGCCAGGGGTAGTACAGGAGCATAGCCAGTGACTGTAGAAATAACTTGTAAAGAGATGTTTGAAACTATGGGTATTAGTTATAGATAGCAAGTGCTGGGGAAGGGAATTCCAAATTTTGGGTATGGAGTAGCTGGATAAAGAATCACCATAAGCATTGTGTGTTAACTTTAAGCAAGTTTTTCTCAGCAGACCTGAGAGAGGTAAGTTTGGAGTAGGGTTGTATGAGGTTAAATAGGGTTGGGAAATAGCTGGGGTTATGAATAATGGAGTGAGCTACTTAAGGTGGTTTAGGGCTAGTAAGTTTGGGAGTTCAGTTTAGTTTTTATAGGGCTATGCAATGGTGAGCTCTATGGGGAAGGTTAGTGGCAAATTTGACAATTTTATTATAGCAAGCTTCGAGGCTATTTAGATCAGATTTTCGAAGGTTTGTGAAGACTTGTGAACAGTAGAGAAGGGTAGAAAGTAGGTGAGTTCTGGCTGTAGCTGTTCTAGCATGGTTAGAAAAGATAAGGTTTCGCTCTGTAGAGATCACCTAATTTTGTGCAGACTTTTTTGATTGTTAAGGCGATGTGTCTGTCAAATTTTAGGTTACAGTCTAGGGTAACACCAAGGAGTTTAGTATATTCAACAGGTTCGATTTTTGTACCATTAGAGGCAAAGATAGAGAAATTATTTTGTTGTTTTTTCTTGGAGGAATTAGAAAATAACATAAGTTTGGTCTTGTTTGGGTTTAGAATAAGTTGGTGGTCTGAGAGGTACTTTTCAATTTTATTGAGGGCAGTCTGAGAGTTTGCTTGGAGTTCATTTATTGATGGGGCAGAGCAAGCAAGGGATGCATCATCTGCATATTGAATGATAGAGGCAGGTGGTGCTACAGAGCTGAAATTGAGAGAGGCAAGCTTGTTTGAGTATTTGATGGGATACAGTGTCAAAGACTTTTGACATGTGAAGGAAGGTGGCACAGACAATGTGGTTGCAGTTTTTGAGGAGGTTAACAGTATTTGTCAAACTTAATAGGGCAGTGTAGTGCTGTGTTTGGGTCGGAAGCCATGCTGAGCAGAAGATAGAAGGTTATGTGATAGAAGGTGGTCTAGAGTCTGTTTGTGTAGGCATTTTTCTAAGATTTTGGCAAGTGGAGAAAGTATAGCTGTATGCCTATAGTTGGAAAGGTCGGTAGAGGGGCCTCCTTTGTGAAGGGTTATGACATGAGATATTTTCCAAGAAGGGGGACATACTGTTCGGAGATGGAGCGGTTTATAAGAATAGATACAGGATAGGAGATAGATTTAGCAGCAAGTTTAAGAAATTCACCAGGTAATCTGCAGCAGGAGTACTTGGTTTTATTTTGGTTAGGAGGTTTTGAATGTAATTAGTTGAGACTGATGTAAGAGTGAACGAAAGAGTATTAAGGTCGGGGGGGTTGGTAAGGAAAGTGTGGAGCTGACTTTGTTATTTAGCAATGAGGTGAAGAAGGTAATAAAGTGGGTATTGAATTCAGTAGTAATGGTGAATTGATGATAGTTATACAAAAAAAAAAACAAATGTGATATATAATGTTTGTAACTGGTAACATGTTAATATGGTTTGTTTTCTTTTATATAAATGTACATTTGTCTATGGCTGGATGACAGCTGTCTTACTGGAGACAGGATCTGGAATGTAACAAGGGCTCTAGGATCCCTTCCTTCTGACAAATATGATTATAATTTGATAGTTGTCCACATGGAGATGAATGACCTCAGGCACTCTACCCAGAGGGACATGCAGAAGGATATGACTGAGCTTGCAATGCATTTGTCCAAGCTTGGAAAAACACTGGACTTCAGTGGTATTTTGACATCACCTGGAATGATGTTGAGATTCAAAGAGAAGATAACTGCTTGAATAAATGACTATGTAGTTAGTGTTATTCTAGGGGTGGTCCACTATGTGTCAGATTGGGAAGAGATGGCTGGTAAACCTTCCTGCTTTATCAGTGATAATATGCTCCTTTCTAACAAAGGCTTTTGCATTCTGGCTGAAACTTTTGCTCCTTCTATAGTGCCATTTGTAGGCAGAGTCCATCTGCAAGACATTTCAACAAAGTAAATTCTAATTTGGAACAAATTAAAATGGCTATATCCAATGTCAGGCATCTTAATAAAAAAAAAAAAAGGTCAGAACATGAAGTTTTCCTGTAACTTGAATACATTCATATATGTGTAGCTACAAAGGTAAGGCTTGAAAACAATGAAAGCACTCCCTGTGTTCCTTGGTTTAATGGCTATCATGTCTTCAGAGCTACTCATATTTGTGGGGGGAATATCAGTATTTGTCAAAGATATTGTCATACCTCTCAAGTGTACCTCATTACGAGGAACGTACCTCATTTGGGGTCTTAGAAAGTTCATGTTCCTCGAAGTTCCTCAAAGTTCCACATTGAAAGAGTCAGTCACACATTCAGTGTTAGGAATTTCTTTAAGTGAAATCCATGGTAAACAGACATTAATCATATTAATTCATGAAAGGATCTTCTTTAAAGTAAAACCAGCATATTTTAACCATCCTATGACCTTCCTAGCAAAAGCTGTTAGTAAGCCATTAGTATAAATTCCACATTTTGCCCATTTGTTCCACATTATGAAGACGAGTGTTCCTCATTTTGGAGATGGAAGGTTGGGAGCTATGGATATTGTCACTTCATGACAGGTTCCATGGGACACCAAATTTGAACTCCTTGATGTCCAAATTACCCTAAACAAGATTAGTAACCACTTCAAAGCTAGCTATGGAACACTCTCTATGCCCCTTGTGGTCATGATAGTGCTCTTAACACTTTAGCTGGAATCTCAGTAAAACCCCAAAAAATTGTGTTGCGAACTTCAACTGTCCATCAAAAAAATACCTGACCTACTTTGCCAATGGTCTGCATGCCCAGTGCTTTCTTGACATTGTAATTGCTAATTTCCTTTTACACACTGTCAATCATTCTACCAAGAGCCCCAATACCCTTGATTTTGTCCTCACAAATATTGCTACATCTTCTACACCTCCATATTTTTCACTCTACAAATCAGTGCCCTTTTCTCTTAAAATTGGTGGTACTTCCCTTGAAAATATCTCTGTGTTTAGGGACTTCTCTAAAGCAAATTTTCTTCAGTTTTTTTTTTTTTTGATTACTTAAAGCAATTCCTCTGCAATCCTCCATTAATAGATCCCATTGCTAAAGCCTCTGCCTCTGACTTTTTAAATAGTTGTATTGATAAGGCAGTCCCATTCTGCACCAGATATAATGATACATTTCAAAACAAACATCTGTAGTTGAATACCAATGCAAATAAATTATACAACAAGATAAATAAATTACTTAACACTTATAAGAGAAGTCAATGTACCAACTTAAAGACCACACTTAATCAAACCAGTAAAGAGCTTAAGAGAACCATTCTGAAGGTCACAGCTGAGTATGAAATAAAAATATCCTCTAATCTAACATCTTTCTTTAACTATGTCAGGAAGGGAAGAAATAACACCCAGCAATGTTAAGAGCTAGTGTCTTCATCCCTCTTTGTTATTTGCCTTACACTGGGAAAAAAATAAGGCACTCGCAAATTCAAGGGTATAACTGATATGGACTCACACATTCAAGGGTATAAATGGTATGGACTCACACATTCAAGGGTATAACTGATATGGACTCACACATTCAAGGGTATAACTGATATGGACTCACACATTCAAGGGTATAAATGGTATGGACTCACACATTCAAGGGTATAACTGATATGGACTCACACATTCAAGGGTATACCTGGTATGGACTCACACATTCAGGGGTTTAAGTGGTATGGACTCACACATTCAGGGGTTTAACTGGTATGGACTCACACATTCAGGGGTTTAACTGGTATGGACTCACACATTCAGGGGTATAACTGATAGGGTATTCTGTAGTGGCAGCTAAGGATATGAGGGAAGGGACCAAAGTATAGATAATACAACAACCAAGAAGCTCTTGACTTTTGATATGGATAATTAGGTACAAGCAGTACAAATGTTTCTAGTCCCTTTAATATTGTGCACATGTCAGTCACATGTTATCAACAGGAAGAGAAGTTGTGGACTATATTTAATTAAGAACCGGAGGGTTTTATTTGAGAGGGAAAGACAGCAAGAATTAAATGGGATAAGTTATTTCAGGTAGTTTAAGATTAGCACGTTTTAAGGAGTACTTTAGAGTTACACAGCTGGTGACAAAAATCTTGCATACCAACAAGGTTGTCAGGAATACGGCATTCACCACACTCACACACACACACACACACACACACACACACACACACACACACACACACACACACACACACACACACACACACACACACTTATGCTGAGGCACTAAAAAAGTAATCTTCCCAAACGTTAAAGCCCTCTTAAGCTTATAAATGGCAATACCTACCCTCAGCAATCTCTAAAGTACTTACCAAAAGCAACACCAAACACCACACATATGCCTACACCCAGTGGAGCCACAAGAGCAAATTCCATAAGGCATTCAAACACATTACCCAGGACTCTTGTCATAGGGTATTCCATTGTATGATACAAAGATGTCCCACTTACCAGACCCAACAAGGAGAAGATGATGGTTAGCTGCTTAGCTAGAGCCAGGATCTGCCAAGTTATGCTCACACTCAAGTCACTACACCTCAGGTACCAGTATGATTCTGTCATAGTTCATGTAGGTGTTAATGACCTGAGATGTACTTGTGTTGGTTATATGAAGACAGATGTAGTTGGTCTCCCTGAATATGTGTCACAGGCAGGTTTGTGCCTAGCACTGAACATCATTCTATGTTCACCAAGGATGATGCCACAGTATGAACAAAAGACGACTGACTTCAATAATTGGCTTAGTTTCTGGTGTCCTTCCAGGGAGATTCAATATTTGTCAGCAAGAGAGGACATGGTTAACAAACCACATTGCTTTGCAAAGGATGTTCTGCACCTGTCTCCCGTAGGCTTCTGTATATTGTCTAAAATGTTATCTACCCCTTTAGAGCCTTTTTTAGGCAATGCCAAATTGTAAAAAATACTATCATTGCAATCAAAACCCAAAGAAACCTAAAGGTGTCACTGCTCAATGCTAGAAGCCTAAGCAAGAAACTCCACACCCTACAAGCTGTCCTGACCATGGAGAATATTGACATCTGTGCCATTAACCAGACATGGTTTAAATCTGCAAAAAGTACTCCAGTAGTATAAAGCTTCATTGTCTTCTACACATTTAGACTATTGGCTGCACAGGTAGGGACAAAGGATGGTGTATTTCAGTCTATATTAGAAACAACCATAACTCTAAGTTAGTTAAACAGGATGATGCCCTGAAATGTATTCAAGTGCAAATCACCATGGACAAAGTCTCATACCATTTCCTAGTAGGGTAGGCATTGCCATTTATATTATGCAACTAAATATATGTATTCAATGCTTATGCTTACACTGCAAACGAGCTATGCTCACATATCTGTATTATGATCATGTATAATTTTAAACAATCAATCTCTTACAACAAGTTATCCTATGGTGTGTATGCCCTATGCGATTTTATCTCCTATTTTATATCATATATTTTTTATCATGTATGACTTATTACTCTGTAACTTTGTGAAGCTTTTCTCCCCAGGACTACACTGAAAACGGACACTAGTTGTCCAGTCGGACTATCCTGGTAAACAAATGTTAAATAAATAAATAGTAAGCTAAGGGTCACCATGTATGTCCCTTGAATCCCATAGCTCATACCTAGACCTACTGTATGCATAACTTTTTAAGTTTTCCTCGCCATTAAAAAATAACAATAAAATTAGAAATCTGGACAGTCTGGAGGTATAAGAAAGACAGTACAGAGAAAATACTAATAAAATCAGGTGCATTATTTAAAAGTAAAGAAACATAGCTGATTTTCCTTGTACTTTCTCCATCCTGTGTCTCTTGTACCACTAAGTGTCCAAATTTCAACCTTTACTTAAAAAAAAAAAAAGTAGCAACAGACGTCTTCATTTCTCTGTTGCTTCCTTTCCGAAGCACTGATGTACTGCATAAGCATGGGAATGAAAGCCCCATATGCATGCACAGGACATCAAGAATGTCCTCAGATACATAAACAAACTGGAAGGACACCACGCCGCCATTATACAAGGGCTATATTTAAGAAAAGTAAGTCATTTTGTTTCTTAAATAATGTCATTGTATAATAGCAATAACCTAAGGCTGGATGTGGGCAATGCTGATTTACCCATGGTTGGCTTTGTTAGGTCACTCAGGCTTTGATCTCATGACCAAACCACACCAGCTATTGTTTTAGACAGCATTACCCACACCCAGCTGTGGGGTATTATTATAATAACTGATACAGCAGAAATCATATTTGTATAATGCATGAAAAAAGTCTTTTTAATAGTTTTTTTTATATAATTGAATTTGTTCTCATGTCATTATCTAATATGCAATGTTAATAAAGATTAAAAAAAATGTTAGGAGCCAGTCCATAGTAATACTGATCACTTAAGCATATAGCCAATATCCTAGGTGACAAATTAAGTGCAAAATCTACTTCATCCATAATTATAGCTTACAGACCATGAATATACAGTCATAAAATGGTAACTCTGTTTATTTATGTTCAACAAATTAAGCTGCAGGCAACATGGGAGGGCCCTTTCACTCTAGTGAGGAAGGTAAGCAATGTTAGTTATGGGTGGGTCTATATCATATGAGCGAACCGCACAAATTGCGAACACTTATAATATCGCACGTACCGGACCTCGTACTTCCTATTTGGGGGGGGGCTGTGCCACCCCCACCCCCCCCGCTAAATATATATTCCAACTCCGAGATCACACTACAGTGAGGAAAGGGCAAATATCCCATTCTTCACTGTACCACAATCTCAGAAAAAGCACTTCGAAGTCCAGTACGTTCGATATTATGAGCATTCGTAATTTGTGCAATTCACTCATATGATATCGACCTGTTATGGGTGAAGTTGCCACACAGGAAGCAGGAATACAGAATCGACTGTGTTACTATGGTGAAGGTCTACCATGACAGGAACACTTTGATACTTAGTATCATATTGTATTATATTGGTTACAGAAGGAATCAGTTGGGGATCTTGTATTGGACCTTCTCAGTGAGGCTTGCACTTTAGTGGTTGAAGCAGTGCTGTCACAGTAGCTATCCACTATCCAGGAGATCTGACTAGCATTATATGATTTGGGGGAAGTTTTCAGTGCTAAGCCAGACTGTAACCAAGTGGTGGAACACCATACAGCCACACAGGCCCAATAACCAATAAAATAGGCCCCTGAATGAGTCAAGCAAATCATGTCAGAGGAATCACAGGGCATGGGGACTGGGTAGTGCTACTTCAGACGTACCTTCAACCCCCAAGCTTCATTTCCCGTTGCTGCCTTAAGACAGCTCACTCAAAGTCTAGAAATGGTTATGAAGTAAGCTTTGGTGAATTCAAAAGAAAAGTAAAAGCTTTGCAAAGCCTGCTATTGGTCTGCAGTAAATCACACTGCATGAAAATGTGTAAAGTTGTTTTAAGACTCATGATTTTTTCTAATATGCTTTTCTGCTTTGGAATTGACTTCAAACAGACATACCTAGTTGAGTTGTTTTTTCCCCCCAAAGTGTGCCACTTTCTCTCAAAGGTTACTATCATAAATGGACTGCAACCCCCTATAAAACTGAGTACAATCATTATACTTGGATTTACAATCTAAATTCATCAGGGAGTAAAGAACCTTGGCCTTTCAAAAGGGACAATACTTGTCTAAAGAACTGCATTAGCCTAGTCTTTCCAATGGTGTTGCATTTCAGGTACCTCATTGGATAACTTGAAAATACAAGGACTCCTAATTTCAAAGTGCAACTGGTGATCCTTTGATTTACTTCTGAGGAGTGCAGTGAACTTTTTGAAGTGGAGCTCTTGTCTGAAGTCATTGCATGACAGTTTTATACAAATGTTAAATCCTCCTAAAAGTCAGAATAACTAGATTACAGTAAGTCTTCAGCTAGTGGTAGTAGCTGGGGCAGAGCTGATAGTTAGTGCTTTTCTGATTGCCATCCCGCTGTTCAAACTTTTTATTTTGTAATCTTCTTTGTGGTAGTATTTCTACATGCTTCTCTAATTTTCAATGAGTATTGCCTAATTTTAAGCAAATAATCTCAGTGTATTCTACTTCAACAGCTTATGTTCTAAAAGTATGTGTATGCTTACAGAACTGTTAAATTATTAACTTCTAATATCCATCTTTCATACAGTGAATGATTTAGCCTGAGATACTCATGACTTTATTATGATTGGCTTACTTTAAAACTAGACAGTAATTATGTTTCTGATGTGCTGTACTAGTGTAGCTGGTGCCAAAGTGCTACTTGAAAGACACTAAGAGGATATTGTCAATTTAAAGGTCTCTTTAGCTTATCTTGTGAAATATTGTAGTGTGTGTGTGTGTGTGTGTGTGTGTGTGTGTGTGTGTGTGTGTGTGTGTGTGTGTGTGTGTGTGTGTGTGTTTGCAGGCAAATTTATCTTGGCCAAGTAAAGAAAGTAGCATTTAAGATAAAAGATAAAGCAATGTGGTTTTGTGGGAAGTTAGTAGACATCCCATAAATGTTTAGGATACTTTTAGACCATTTTACCTTACCTTTACATGGAAGATGTTAAGGGCAAGTTATGGAATACTCAGCTGTGAGATTATTTGGATAAGATATGATTACCTAATCTGAATACAGAAAAAAGTATCCATGTGGATTGAGACAATTATAGCAAACAAGTTAAAAAATATATGCATGTGGCAGGCAAATAGTAAACTGTGAGGACCTGATGGGATCCCAACAGAGCACTTAGAGCTGGGAGAGCAAAGGCTTCTAGGAATGTGAGTTAAAATTATGAATAAAGCTCTCAAAGAGGAGAGACTATTGTTATTATACATAAATAATGCAACTAGTTGATTCTGATGTACTCTTACAAACTGATCCTAGTCCTTAACTGTCCTTTTAAATGTTCATGTTCATGAGAGTGAATAGTGGCTAAGATGTCTGATTTAATTCAATTGAATCATTGTATGGGTCTGTGGGAAGGTTGCAGCCACTGATAACATTCTAAAAACTATATTAACAATACAAGATGCTTAGGTTTCTGTGAATACTTTGGCTTTTCTTTGCCTAGGCCTAGGAAAGGGTTCAACTTAGTGCAACCAATATCTTTTATTGAGATTCTGGATCAGATGGGCTTTCTGTACAACTTTAGGAACTTAATAAAAGAGATATATAGGGTCATATATGCAAACATTAAAGTATCAGATATGTTTTCAGAGGCATTTACCTTGATGAAGGGATGGGTAACAGTAGTAGCAGCTACACCCTTCTGTTTGCTATGTGATTACACACTGTTAATAGTATTGATCAGGCAATCCAGATTTGAAGGATACCCTTGGGAAAACAGCCAAGTACTAAATTCTTTATTTGTAGATGCTTTTATAATCAGTTTGGCAAATCCCCAGTAAGATTTGAAATGGTTCTTTGATAGTCTCCATGAGTTTGGTCATTATTCAGGTTATAAAATTAAGCAATTTTCCTTAACTACGAACCAACAAATGACCCAAAGAAGGACTTCATGTAGTTATAGACTAACCCAAAATTTAAATACTTAGGACTATGGTTAATTGATTAATTTTCTAAGTAAATGTTAATTTCATATGAGGAGTTAAGTAATAAGAATTGAGAGATGTTCAGAAAATGTAAGGCTTTGGACGGCTTTTTGGCATACTGAAATAAATACCTGACTATGACCCACACGGCCTTTGTTCAGTGAATGAAAAAGGAAGCTGGAAGAGCAAAGTAGGGGAATGAAAATAAATGGCTGATTCTGGATTGCCATCCTCTAGGAGGAGAGGTGGTCCTGCTCTTTGCAGTACTGACTCAAACAGGAGTGTGGAGGTCACACATGCATACCTCTCAACCTGGAAACATCAAAAATCTGGACAATGGCCCGTGAAAAATGGGTACAAATTTGTATGCTAATTAACATAACAGTTGCATACATAATTATGTAACCCCGCCCACTACAATATAATTGTGGGCTACCAACTTTCAAACACAAACTGAAGAACAGACAACCAAAATATGGCCCCAGAGTCCCCCTACAGCCATTCCAATATCCCATTACTTGGCTATTTCTCCCCATTTACCATAAACGCTGTAATGTGCATACTGCTTTACTTCTACAATGATTATGTGGATTTCATTCAAATGTTTATTTTACATTTTATATCACAAACACTAATAGACATTTGCTAAACAAAGCAACACAGTCTCACAATGAAAACAGACTTAGCATTAAAACTTCTCTGCCCTTGAAACTCACATTCATTAAAACAGCATTGAAACCCACATTCAAAGAAAATGCATCTGGCCAGTGGTGGATAAAGATTACCTTTGGGCTGTTTTCAAATCATAGGCCTCTTGCACATGAAACATACATGTGTTCTTTGATACACCTTCCTGACTGTATTAAATTATATTCCTTGTATAATACAGCACACTTGTTAGAGCGCATTTTAAATTTATTGTTTTGAACATTTTTCCACTAAGCAATAAAACAATAATGAGAAAACTGCCCAATTCAAAACATTTCCATCATAAAAGTCTACTCAAACTTCTACAGTCCACCAGTATCAGTAAATATGCACAATCACTGCAGAAGTAAAAGTCATCTAAATAATTCCACATTAAAGAGATCTGTAACTACTGAAGAGTTTGCTGCTAGCAAACAACTTTATATTTCATTGTTTCATCTACAAGTAAAGTGCCTGCTGCCCTTAAAGAATAAATTGCCTATGTTAAATTAAAAAATGATAAGCTAGTAATATTTCAATAGGGAACTGATGGCAAATTGATAACAAGTTCATAGTTACTAGGTATCTCCACCAAAAGGAGGACATTCTCAGGACTGCAGCATCCACCCCCTTTAAAAGTGCAACACAGTACAGTATCAGCAATTTATCTAAGCACTGTGGAAGTAGAACCCACAGCCTTCTGCAGCAAAATCAAGTATACTACCTGTTGTGCTACTAACAATGCAAGTAGACTTTGCATAAGCAGCACTAAGCTTCTCTTTGCCTGAAGAACTGTGCAGCATAAGAAATCAGGAAAAAGCTAAATGAATGGGGGGGAGAAAGGCGCAAAACTGGCAACACATTTTAAATGTTGCTTGTATAATCTTAGAAAGTTGCTAGAATAAAATGTTGTGTTACCATGTGTTTCCTGAAAGATAGGAAGACTGAAACTTAAATGGCTATCATTATTTAGTGAAGTCAGTTCTCACTGATTTGCCAGAAAAACACAAATTTTATTTTTATTTAACATTTGTTTACTGAGAAAGTTGGAACAAAGCCAATTTTCAGCAGAGGCTCCAGACACATCTTTGTATTGTGGGAGGAAACCAGAGCACCCAGAGGAAACCCACACAAACACAGGAAGGACATGCAGACTCAAACCAGAGAACCTCTTGTTGTGAGG